>NC_141013.1:20843267-21126558 GCF_052327205.1 Somniosus microcephalus
GACAGGAGCATCAGTATTGCATTGTAGAGCCACTGATTCTAGTTCAATAGCACAGTAGCAAATTAGCATTGGTCTAATGTTGTTGTGCATTAAGTCTTTTCAAATCATATTCAATACTACACGCAAACTATAATTACATACATTTCAAAGCTATGTCAACAATCCAATCAACAAGAAGCAGAGGCTCTGCTATACAAGGAAACACAGAAGCTATCCGCTCTCCAAATCGCTCCTTAAAACCTACCTCTTTAACCAAGCTTTTGGTCACCTGTCCCAATGTCTCTATTTGGCTCGCTGTCAAGTTGTCTGATAACGCTCCTGTGAAGCGCTTTGGGATGTTTTACTATGTTAAAGACGCTATATAAATGCAAGTTGCTGTTGTTAATACAGCTTCATGGAGAACAGACCAATTCGTTCTGCAATTAAGTTGCCCCATATAATTCCCAAGTACAAGTATGGCCAAGAGGCTTACGACAGGTAACTTTCTCCTAGCTCGCCACAGGTGTAAGGCATAAAGCGGGGGGGGGAGCTAGAATTTTTTTTCCAGGCAAAGGATTTTTAGTCTATGGAATGTATTACCACATGTCTATTGAAACAGAGTCAGCATCAGATCAATAGTTGAAGAAAAATCTTCAAGAGTACAAGGAAATGGGATTAGAGATAGTTCCAATTTCAAGCCAATACTAACACGAGCACGATGGGCCAAATGCCCCACTTCTGCATTGAGATTTCTGTGATTCTAAATGACTCATTGATACTTGCTGCCAACAGCTTAGTTAAGATTGGAAATTCATGTTCGCTTTGGTCTATAACAGAGGCAAGTGCCACTCCCCTTGTTCTATTCATCCGGTTTCCTACATTACAACAGTGACTACACGTCAAAAAAAAAGTACTTCATTGGCTGTAAAGCTCTTTGGAACATCTGGTGGTCATGAAAGGTGCTATATAAATGCAAGTCTGTCTTTCTTTTCTAAATAGATCCAGGTTGTGCTTGCCTCAGGTGCAAGTGTTGTAGGATATTCCCAGAGTGAACAGCACCAAGCTTAAAACAACTGCTGCAACTCAATCTGTACGTTAAAAAACACAATGAACCAATTTCCAATGTGGCAAGGTCAATTATGACTCAAGTAAATTGCATATTAGTCATAAAACATTTAGTTGCAGATCTATTTTGAAACGAGTATATGAAATATCAAGGGGGAAAATGAGAGATTTTGGAATCAGAGGGGTGGACAAACCTACATGTTCAAACCTGGGAATCCCTGGCCCAAGACCGCACAAAGTGGAGGAGAAGCATTCAGGAAGGCGCCGAACACCTCGAGTCTCTTTGCCGGGAGCAAGCGGAAGCCAAGCACAGGCAGCGCACGTCAACCCAAGCACCCCACCCACCCGCCCCTTCAACCACCGTCTGCCCCACCTGTGACAGAGACTGTAAGTCCCACATTGGACTCATCAGTCACCTGCGAACTCATTTTTAATGTGGAAGCAAGTCATCCTCAGTTCTGAAGGACTGCCTAAGAAGAAGATGTTCAAACCCCACATCAACTTGCTGAATTTCCTTCCACCCATTCAAGGGGTTGTGAATATAAATGTTCCAGAACTTAACTGTCCCCATGAACGGTCACAGCCACCATCAATCAGGTGTACTCATCCCCTCACCTCTCCCCCTCCGATGATCTCATCGGGTTTTGGTGGTGGGCCCAAAAGGCTTCTCCTAAACAAGACTTCCCGCGGTCAATGAGCGAAGACATCTCCAATATTTTCCGTAGGTTGCAGCTGCAGTTAGCGGTATCGATACTGGCTGCAGCAAAAATGACTCGCTGAAACTCAGTTGCAAGTCTGTTTGAAATATTGACTTTGCATGAAGCTACAACTCGAGTCAACTACATTGCCAAATGCAAGAGAGTGGAGATCAACAACCAGGGCTTTCTTTTAAATAAATAACATGTCCTGGAAGTGATATATTTGACTGTGAAGTGAGAATTTACACAATAGCACTGCATTAGATATCCGAGCATCGCAACAGCAACCATCTGTGGTTGAAGCACAAGAGATAGTAGTTTGCCCATCTCCCTTGGAGGATGTGGGTTAAGTGGGATTCCTTTACAGTCAACTTGGTTGGTTCCAAGATGAACTGGCTACCGATTGGAGATTGGAATCAAAACCTTAATACTCATACTGCGAGTTTGTACAGGGGGAGTGAACAGATATGGATTTATTCTTCCGGAAATCTGTGCAGTGGGAATGGATCTAATCCACTGGACATCCATACAGAGTGAATCCAGTAACTGAGTGGCAGAGGCCAGCAGCAAGCAGCAGATTACTCCACCAGCAGCATGCTTTGGGAAGACTCTGGTTAGTTTTAAACCAGACCATCAGGGAGGCCACTTCACAGCAACACACATTCCATCAGAGTCAAAGTAAGCATCAGACCTTTGAGGAAGGTGTTAGGACAAAGATTACCAACCCATTCCTGACTGCTACAATGTCACGAAGAATCGTTCTATAACTTGTGACAAATAGGAAGAGTGGTAGTACAAGTCAATAACAACCTTTTTGAAAGGGTCCTGTGTCCAATTGACATCGACTATATTGCATTTCTTCCACCAGAGTTCCATCTTCCTACGACAGCAAAGAGAAACTGCTCGGCATTGTGTGCAGTTTTGGTCGCCTTATCTGAGGAAGGATGTTCTTGTCCTGGAGGGAGTGCAGCAAAGATTCACCAGACTGATACCTGGGATGGCAGGAATGATGTATGAAGAGAGATTGGGTCGATTGGGCTTGTATTCGCTAGAGTTTAGAAGAATGAGAGGGGATCTCATTGAAACTTATAAAATTCTAACAGGACTAGACAGACTAGATGCAGGAAGGATGTTTCTGATGGTGGGGGAGTCCAGAACCAGGAGTCACAGTCTAAAGATAAGGGGTAAGTCATTTAGGACAGAGATGAGGAGGAATTTCTTCACCCAGAGAGTGGTGAACCTGTGGAATTCTCTACCACAGAAGGCAGTTGAGGCAAATTCATTAAATATATTCAAGAAGGAGTTAGATATATTTCTTAAGGCTAAAGGGATCAAGGGATATGAGGAGAAGGCAAGGACAGGGTACTGAATTTGGATGATCAGCCATGATCTCATTGAATGGCGGAGCAGGCTTGAGGGGCTCCTGCTCCTATCTTCTATGTTTCTATTTACATCAACGCAAATATATTCTCAACACATTCACTGCTTCGCGGGGAGAAAAATACCAGCTTTTCTCCAAACAAAACCGTGCACAGTGCCAGAAAGTGGACACTCTGATCACCCAAAGTAGAATCAGATGCAGTACTATGGCCCGAGCTGTAGATTCCCAGCAGTATCAGACACTGGAAGCCAACACTGCTAGAACGACGGATTCGCCCACTCTTTACACACCGATAAATGAGATATTCCACTGGATCATAGGGTGACCACCGTAGTTAAAAAGCATTTGGTACTTTTTTGTTGGAATGCACATAACCCAGTATCAATCAGTTCACTGCGTCAATGAGTCTTGTATGTGACGGTGTTGAAAATGGCGCAACGTTCTTCTAACAACCTAATTTTTTAAAAACTCACCAATTTGTGATCCACTCAATTTGCCTTCAAAATTCACTGGCAGTGACATTCGAATAGTCCTTCACTTACCACAATAAGTGTAGATGAGTTTCGAATCCATGAAACGTACTTTCAGGTTATGCAGAATTGCAGGCTCGTGGAGATAACTGAGCGCTGTGAGGTCATTTTCACCCACAAGAATGTCAGGGTTCCGTAGAGGTGGAAGTTCCTTAGTTTTCGGATCAATTTTATATTGATTTTCCTATAATAAAGATAAGGGTAATTGCTTAGTTTAAAAGACCAAAATTGAGAGATGGGATGTCATGCACTAGTTACCCTACCCACTGGGCAAAAAGGTGCTTTGGTGCTTCTTCAAGCGAGGTTATTACTTCGGCATGTGACGCATTTTAGTTTGGTTTGTTAACGCTCCGGTGAAACACCTTGCGACATTTTACTACGTTAAAGGCGCTATATAATTGCAAATTGCAGTTGTTACGCCAATCAGGGTACAACAGAAATGGTAAAAATGTCTGCGTAGTCAAATATCAGTAAATTTGGTAATATTCGAGTTTTCCCACAAAGTTCGAAAAAGGAACTCGAGAGAAAAAGTTAAAAGTCAACGGAGTCAAATTTCACAGTCAGCTGATGAGTCATCAAATAAACCCTTGTTTTCCCTCCCCCATCAAATTAGCAAAGAAAGAAAAATGATTATGGATCTATCTTTGGACCGGCAGGGAAGAAAGAAGGTTGTTGTTGTCACTGCCAATCTCTAATTTTTTAAATCATGTTTATAGTTCATCGAGATTTCTATTCAATTGCATTTTATTTTCTGTCCTTACAGTCACAGAATGCAACGGCAATGTTAAGCTTGACCGAGCTCAAGCAGAGCATCACATCATTTGGAAATATGGCTCAGTAATGGCTCGGGAGCCTTTCACTCCAGCCCGAACACCACAAAACCCCCAGACACTACAGGTTGAAATGGAGAAAAAGTGGATTGTAGCAGAACCGGATGTGCAAGGAGAAAAACCTGGGCCAAATGTAGGGGTAAAGTTTCATTCATCGTCCATTTCTAAGAACAGGTTGTGACAGATACAGAACTCCATTGTGTCTCAAACTATTTTCACTATCACCAGAAATATAAAGGTGATGCTTTTTTTTTTTAAAAGAACTAAGGTTAGAGGGAAGCTGTATGCCAGACCAGCGTGAGATAGATCTTTTGATCTGCAGATAAGCTACGATACAATAGTTTTGTTTTAGGAGAATTTTTTAAAAATTCGATTATGGGATGTGGGTGTCGCTGGCAAGGCCAGCATTTATTGCCCATCCCTAGTTGCCCTTGAGAAGGTGGTGGTGAGCCGCCATAAGAACAGTTCTGAGGAAGGGTTTAGTGCCCGAATCTCCCCGGTGTTGTCTGACCTGCTGAGTGTTTCCAGTGCTTTCAGTTTTTGTTTCACATTTCCAGCATCTGCAGTATTTTGCTCTTTGTTCATTAAGAACGGCTTCTCTGTAGGCCAGGTGACAAAAGCAAACAAAACCCCAGATGGCCAAGAGACCACGTTCACCCCTTGTCTACTCAAGTGTTACATGTTTAATATCCTAATTGCCTGACCATTGAGAAGAATTCCTTTGCTCTTGGGTGGTGAACCCTACCTCGGAGCTTGGTTTTTCACTATAATCTCTAGTCCCCTATCCACACTGCATGGAGTCATCACTCATTTAACGTTTTATTAGAGACTCAGTTGGAATTTTTTGAAAAGAGCAATCTCTTTTGGAACAATTCAAATATCATGTACGTCAACGTATTGTACTGCTGGTTATCTGCTTCTGTGTAATGGTATTACTTGTAAATAAATTTGACAATATGGGAGGAATTTTAACTTTCAGTGGTAGCGGAAAATAAATGGTAGAAGATCAACTGCCTGTTACACACCGTTTCCGCCTTTCTTCCACCAAAATTACAGGTGGCGGCTGGGGGGGGGGGGGGGAGGGGGGTGGAGAGTGGGCAGGAGTACCCCAAAATGTTTAATAGCATGGAGCCTTTACTGATGACCCTACCTCAGCTAAAAGCAAATTTACTAAGTTTTACTGGTTAAATTACTAACACGTCCAAGTTACTGGAATGAAATGTCACCAGCACAGGCCTGTATTGTAGTGCCCCACTTACAATGTGGGTGCCAAAAAAAATCTACCCAATTAGGAGCTTGGGATCATGTAGGACGTAGGTCACAATAAGCAACACTGCCAACTGCATCTGTGGTGTGGAGATGCCGGTGTTGGACTGGGGTGGACAAATGTAAGAAATCACACAACACCAGGTTATAGTCCAACAGTTTTATTTGAAATCACAAGCTTTCGGAACGCTGCTCCTGACGAAGGAGCAGCGCTCCGAAAGCTTGTGATTTCAAATAAAACTGTTGGACTATAACCTGGTGTTGTGAGATTTCTTACAACTGCATCTGTGCCAGTGGAGAACCAATTGGCAGCACTTCAGGTTTCAAACTTTGCCCCAGACAGCAAATCCGATTTTAACCAGGATGAGGGGACAGTGATTCAGCAACACTAGCGGTCACACAATGAGACAAACAGGAGGCAATGGAATATCTGAAAGCCCGACATCCTTACTTCCGAAGTTTCTTTCAAAGTTCATGATTCTCCCTACTCAACTGACTGCTGACTGAATTAAAACCGATATTAAATAGGCCTGTGCTCTGGAATTGACTTCAGCTCGCAATGTTTACACAAAGCAAACAAGGAATCTGTTGCAGACATAAACAGATTAAAACGTTGTAATGATATCAAGGGGTTCAAAAATATAAACCATGACAGACAAGCTCAGGGGAACAAGTGAGACAGTGAAGTAGTGGGCTGTTCTTTCATCTCTCTGGGACTTGTGTTTGAATCAAGCTCAAATGTTCTTGGCATAGAGGGAGTGCAGCGAAGATTCACCAGACTGAAACCTGGGATAGCAGGCATGACGCATGAGGAGAGATTGGGTCGATTGGGCTTATATTCGCTAGAGTTTAGAAGAATGAGAGGGGATCTCATTGAAACTTATAAAATTCTAACAGGACTAGACAGACTAGATGCAGGAAGGATGTTCCCGATGGCGGGGGAGTCCAGAACCAGGGGTCACAGTCTAAAGATAAGGGGTAAGGCATTTAGGGCAGAGATGAAGAGGAATTTCTTCACCCAGAGAGTGGTGAACTTGTGGAATTCTCTACCACAAAAGGCAGTTGAGGCCAATTCATTAAATATATTCAAGAAGGAGTTAGATATATTTCTTAAGGCTAAAGGGATCAAGGGATATGGGGAGAAAGCAGGGACAGGGTACTGAATTTGAATAATCAGCCATGATCTCATTAAATGGCGGAACAGGCTCGAGGGGCCGAAAGGCCTACTCCTGCTCCTATCTTCTATGTTTCTATGTAAACCCATCGGATGAAAAGTCTCTGCTGGCCGTAAGGATTCAAAGTGAAATAGGTTTGGGCAGTCTCAATCCAAGTCCTAATGGGCATGGTCCACAGCACAGAACTGACCATAATTTGGCACTAATTGGCAATCTCACTCAAAGAATCCAATAGAATGGCTAAGGTGAGAAATGGAATGTCATACTGGTGCAGTGGGAGATGCAGTTCTGTGGTGGGATTTAGGTACATGGTTGGGGCAGAGTATAGGGAGCTTTACTGTTTAACTGGATACTAACAATGAGTACTTGAAATAGACAAGTGTTCTATTGCCTAGCAGTGACATATGCACAAAAACTCACTACCTTAAAAAAAAAGGAAAGTCACTTTCCAAACGATCAGGGTGCCAAGATTAGATTACAGATTTGAAATCGCTCTTTGCTATCAGTTATTCATTAAACATATTGCACATTTTTATGGTGGTCATTCATTTTACAAAAGGTCACTTTTTTGGTCCATGGTCCTCCATTTGGAAGCTGTAAGAGGTACGAGGATTTGGACAAGGTCCACCCTGGCAATCGGCGATTCATTTTTTAAGGAGGTCACTTCAGGCTTCCGGTTTCTGTGTGTTTAGTTGATGAGGGTTTCTGCAATAAATCAGCAGCTGACAGACGACTAGCAAGCATCATCAGAGCAGAGTATTAAAAGGTCACTTTCTTCTGATGTTTGGCCATTCTTTTTTTGTTCAGGGAGGGAGCAGAGCTCCATTCATCAGCGATGTTAGATGCAAGTGGTCCAATGGCATTTCTCTGCACAACGGACATTGTTGCATTATGAGTTTATAAACAAACATAAGCCGCTTTGCTAAAACCCTTCCCGGTCAGTTTTAAAGAGATCTATAACATAATGACTGCAAGTTTACAGGAGAAATAATCTGCAGTTGGTTATGGGAATTGAAAATACCTGGTGACGTAAGAAAACTACTAGGCACTTGGTCTAAGTATTAAACAAAGCTTTAATCAACTGTTTTTCAACATGGAGATCTAGTTGTGTCCTTCACTAGTTCCTGTTAAAGAATGTCCTGAGCAAGCTGGGCCCATGCCAGAGTATTTATACTCTCCCTGGACAGCGCGACCAGCAGGCCGCCCAGTATCATTTCATAAGTCATTTCCACATGAATGACAAGGTTCATGTCACCTGGTGTGCATCGAACTTACAACACGTCTTTGAATGAATTCTGTGACAGTTTGTAATCTCACCTCTGGACTGGCTGGCTTGAAAGAACGGTTACGGTCGGTTGGCTTGTTTCTCTGTTTACTCTCAAAACTAAAATTGAAGCTTTGAGACAGGATGATACCGGCTCTCAATTGGGTTCTTTTTTAAATACAGACACTTGCCCTTGGTCCAGAGGACTTTGATTCCGCTCACACATGGGCGCAGCTGGTGTTGTAAATCAGCAGAACCATATTGATTGTCGCATTATAAAAATGGCAAAAGAAGATGAAGGGGTAGAGTTCCTGCTTTGGAAGCAAAACTGCAATCTGGGCGCAAATTGCGCTCGTTTTTGCCGAAGTGAAGTAATGTTTCAAGTTCCTGCTCAAACTCATTTGCATAATCATAAACGTAAAATCTTCTGTGAGCCAGCGCGATCAGGCCGCGTTTTAGAATGTAAATGTTCATTTTCCCCCTTGCATTAAAAAATATTCCTTAATAGATTGAAGAGTGGTAACCTGGTGCAGTTTTATTACTACAGCTGAAAATGGGTTGATCACAAAAAATAAGCATTTTTAATAAGAATGTCCAGTCCACCACCTGTGAGCAACCCAATTTTAAATAGTTGAAAAGGGGCTTCAAAAGACTATACAGAACCAGTTACTAGTTTCATTGGTGTACACTAGTCAGTTTCTTAGTAAATTAAATATTTAAAAACTTTTAAAGAGGCGCCTAACCCCAGCTTAGTGTGAAGAGCCTCCTTGAAGGGCCGCAAATGGCGGAAACTCGCCATGCTCATTAATTTGATCCGGAGGCGTGGCCAGTTTTATTGATGGGGCCGGCTTCCAGTGCAATGTTGTTTTAAACTAAAAAAAAAAAATTATGAAAACTCAATGTGCGCGGGACGTAACTTGCGCTTGAAACTCCTCGATCTTTTCCGCTGGCTTGGCCAAATTACGCTGGCCCAATGTAACCTCGCACAAACTCTACCCCCAGATTCTTAAATGCATGAATTCATTATTCATTGTTAAACTAGAAGGTCTTGGCTTGGTCTGTGTGAGGGAGGGGGAATCTGCTGAAGTCATGGAGGGCGTCACTGTACATTTGCAAACACCAATGTCCTACTCATGCGACATAGTATAGGAAGCAAAAAAACTAATTCCCCCAAGTCAACATTGTCATGAATCTTATCATGACTCATGAAGTAACACTGGGTGGCCAGCTGGTGGCGCCGTCCAAGGAGTATAAATACTCGGGCGTGGGCCCAGCTTGCTCAGGATGTTTCTGTAACCAGGAACTAGTGATGTAACTAGAAATCTCATGGTTGTGAAACAGTTGATTAAAGCCTTGTTTTATACTCAAACCAAGCGTTCAGTAGTCTTTTTACATCAAACATGACTAATCTAGGGGTCAGGCCGTGCCTTGCAATATCTGCCAGCTCACACTCCACCGTTGATTTAACACCTCGAACTTCAATTTACCTGGTCATCCTCCAATTTCAGATGAAGCACTGTGTCTCCTGGTTTGTAGTCTTTGAGAAGCTCAGCAGATTTCCAGACCTCCTCTGCATCAGGGATCCAAACCCTGGCAAACTGCAACACACAAGAGAACAGGGACAGATTGAGAATAAGTTCGCCAACGTGAACAGAGTCGGGATAGCGGTTATTAAATGGCCCCCAATTCTGCCAGCTTTACTGTAAAATATTCTGCACACTCTAGGATATCAGGTCCTTGCAAAACTGCAAGAGTTTTCTAGATGTTGATGCACTCTAATGTCAAGGTTGCAGTGCCCTGCGAGTGGGTCATTCAGCACGATTCTCATCCCGTTTAGTAAGGGATTTACGACAGTTGTGTTGTCCACAAACCATAAACTTGATGGAACGGATTGCTGGTCGCTGCAATGATACACACATGGAGATGGTTCTAGGTCATTTCTATACATTAAAAATATATGAGGTAATAGATGGGAAGTTTAATATTCCCTTTATCAAAGAAATACCGTTAAACTTCCTGCTACACCACAGCTTTGATTGCATTTATTAAAACAGATGTAATTAGCCTGCACGGCATTGTAAAGCACAAACCAATACAAAGAAACCTTCCAGAGGATTCAGTGCAGCTGGTTTTCACCAACTATTGGAAACAGCATAAAGCAACAGGAGGTCCAACAGGAAATAGTTCAGACTGCGTTATACAATCTATTGCTGAATCAAAATCATTTAATTCAAATTCAACATTTTTAAGCACTAAGAAGCCCTGCTGTTCTATCATTTTAAACACTTAATTAGATTTTTTTTTTAATGCCAACCTTCAATTAACAGGAGTAGACTGTTTTGTCCTTTTCAAACTGGATTGTGTCAGTAATAAGGAACTCTTTGTGCACACAGTACATGAGGTAGAAGGGAAGCCCTCTGTATCAGAGAGAGAGAAATCTGCATTTTGATTTCTGGTGCTCCAAGTACAAGAATTTAGGTTCAACCTTATAACTGAGGGCAGTGAATACATAGAAAACAATGGATTTCGAAAATTAAAAAATCTACATTATAAACTCCAACTTGTCCAAAACTCTGCCATACAAAGGGCCAGAATTTGTTGAAAAAATAACGGCATTTGAACAACGCACAAATATGCCAGCAACCTGTAGTGAGGAAGAGATATCCCGTGAATTGCGAATTGCCGCAAGTTTCTGGACGATTTGCACTGCTCCGCCATTAGCTTCGTGAAAACGGCAGCTCGCGCTTAACCGCACCATGATTTTCATGAGGGTGCTGCATTTGCACATTAATTCCCATTAGTTGCCACAGAAAGCTGGCCTGGAATTTGCAGTCAGCAGCGAAGCGATGGCACTCTCCGCTGACCTCGAAGAAAGCTGCCCACAAAGATCTAGTGATCTGTGGCATCGATTTCAGCTCTTCCGACCTTTGTTTGAATCTGGCGCCAAATAAAGCGAATCCTAAGCATCCAGCAACAGTGATGTCATCAAGCTGGCTAGGCAGCCAATCACATTGAAGAATTCTCACAAACAGCAAACCAGGAAGTAAAGATTCTAATTTACTTTTATAAAAGAGATCGAAATAAAGATTGGGACATACACATATGATTCAGGTAGAAGCTGAAATATCAAACAAACTTTAAAAACAATTATATTAAAAGCTTGTAATTCTTAATCATATTAATGGAAAAATTTGACATTCCACAAAAAGAAAGTTAGTTTTTCAGGGCCAGAATGGTTGTTCAGCAGTCAGTATGCCATAAAAAACCCAGTTACACTTCTTTCAACAAGGCCTAAAGTTTTAAGGCGTCTTAATAGCGATATTCCATTGTAGAAGGGCAATTTTGTGTCCTTATATGTGATTTCACTGATTGCCAGCTCAGGGGAGTTCCACAGCGTAACCTGTGGCGGAGCAGGGAGTGACTGACCGCAACTTCAGGATTCCCACGTTTATCTGTACATGCGCTAAATCCTGAAGTTGGTCAGTTTCAGAAGGGTAATTGTTAGATCCGTGGTTCAGTGGATAAATAATTACACGGATGCTGTACATAAACAAATAACAAGTCTTTACTGGAGGAGGGCAATCTCTAGACTGGAGTACAGAGGCATGCGCACAGCTTATATACCGGTGTGGTTACTGCCGGTACTACCGTATACAGGAGCTGTAAAAAGTAGTTCTGACTTAAAGCACATACACTACAATTCCTCCCTTTTTAGATTAATACCCCCTTAATATTCAAATAACAATTACATTTTTACATGTACATTCAATAACAAAAATCCATTTATAGATTCAGTCTTTGGGGCGGCTTCCTGACCCTTTCGGGATAGCGCCTTTCCGGAGGTTCTTGTTCTTGGTGCAGAGGCGATTCTGACCCCCTTTCATCGGGTAGTTCATCGGGTTCCACTGCTACTGGGTCTGAAGTAGATACTACCGGTATGTCGGGTTCATCCCCAGGTACTCGAGACATGGGGTTGACGCATTCCTGTGATGCTAAGATCTGATCGACGTGGCATCTCACAATGTTCTCCCCGACATCCACTGTGTACATTAATGGCCCCTGCCTTGTACATATTGTTCCGGGTTGCCACTTCTCTGTTCGATAGTCCCGGGCCAAGACTGGTTGCCCTACATTGAAGCTCCTTGTCGGCTTCTAGTTGATGTGCTGGAATTGTTTATCCTCAACATTTCTTTGCACATTTGGTCTGAGCAAGTCCAGACGAGATCTCAACCTTCGGTTAAAGAACATCATGGCCGGGGTCTGGTTGGTAACTGCATGTGTCGCGTTTCGGTAGGCTAATAAGAAATTGTCCATCTTATGCTGTAGTGGAATTTCCTCGTCGCACATGGCCTTTATCGCCTTCTTAAAGGTTTGTACGAACCTCTCAGCCAATCCATTGGTGGCTGGATGATACGGGGCGGATGTGTAATGCCTTACCCCATTCCTTTTCATGAATTTTTGGAACTCGTCGGACACAAACTGTGGTCCATTATCAGAGCAGATCTGCTCTGGCAACCCGTTTCTGGCAAATATGGTCCGTAGGACTGCAATCGTTTTCTCTGTAGTGGTTGAAGACATCTTTATCACCTCAGGCCACTTTGAATGAGTATCCACTGCTATTAAGAACATTGAGTCCATGAATGGACCAGCGAAATCAATGTGCACCCGTTGCCATGGAGAGGAGGGCCACTCCCATGGGTGTAGAGGGGCATGTGGTGGTGCATTTTGGACCTTCTGGCATCCTAAGCAGCTCTTAGTTAGGTCTTCGATTTGTTGATCGATTCCCGGCCACCACACAAGCCCTAGCTAGGCTTTTCATTTTCACTCCCCCCAGATGACCTTCATGTAGCTCATTTAGCACTCTCTCCCTTAACTTGGGTGGGATCACCACTCTGGATCCACACATCACTGTCCCCTGGCATACTGACAGCTGTTCTCTTCTGGATGAGAACGCTGGCAACAGTGAGTCGCCATGTGTTGGTCATCCCCTCACTGTCTATTCATATACCCGTGACAGCGTCAGATCATTGCGGGTCTCCTTCTCGATCTCCGCGTTGGTTACTGGCAATCGTTCAATTATCGACGAATAAAAATATCTCGATAGGGTCCACTGCTGGTGCTTCCTCCACAGTAGGCAGTGGCAGGCGCGATAGCCCATCAGCATTCCCATGCTGTCTCGTGCCTTTATATTCTATTTCATATTGATTCGCCCCTAGAAACAGGGACCATCTTTGTAACCGCTGTGCAGTCATTGCTGGCACGCCCTTCTTAGGATTAAAGATGGAGACAAGTGGTTGGTGGTCAGTCAGCAAGGTGAACTTCTGTCCATGCAGATAGTGGTTGAATTTTTTTACTCCCCATACTAGGCTGCGGGCCTCCCTGTCAATCTGGGCGTAGTTGCGCTCGGCTGAGGTTAGTGACCGAGACGCAAAGGCTACTGGCCTCTCCAAACCGTCCGGGAATTTGTGCGACAGCACCGCTCCAATGCCATAGGGTGATGCATCACATGCCAAACGAATTGGTAGTGCTGGGTTGAAATGGGCCAACACCGCTTTAGATGTGATCAATTCTTTACACTTCTGGAAAGCTCGTCTACGTTCGTCATCCCACTTCCATGGTACCCCTGTTTGCAGTAGGGTGTTCAGCGGGTGTAATACCGTAGACAAATTTGGTAAGAACTTGTGGTAATAGTTTACCAGCCCGAGGAACGACCTCAGTTGTGACACATTTTCCGGTGCTGGAGCCTTGACTACTGCCTCTATCTTGTCAGGGGACTTATGTAACCCCTCTTCATCGATGACGTGGCCGCAATACGAGATCTGTTTCTGGAAAAACTCGCACTCGTGGCGATTAGCTCGTAGCCCATATTCCTTTAATCTGGCGAGCACCTTCTCCAGGTTAGCGAGGTGATCACTGTCATTTTCGCCCGTGACCAAGATGTCGTCCAAATAACACTGGGTCCCTGGAATCCCTTGCAGGACCTGATCCATCGCCCTTTGCCAGATAGCCGGAGCCGAGGCTACTCCAAACACCAGCCGGTTGTATTGATAGAGACCTTTATGGGTGTTGATCGTAAGGTAATGTTTCGAAGCTTCTTCTACCTCCATTTGCAAGTACGCCTGGGCTAGATCAATTTTTGTGAAGCGTTTACCACCAGATAGCGAGGCGAAAATATCCTCAATTCGTGGAAGCGGATATTGCACCGTGTGAAGGACTGGGTTCACTGTCACCTTAAAATCCCCACAGATGCGGACCTTCTTTGGTTCCCCAGGCGTTATTACTCAACGACATCTTCATTACAGGAACGATGGGTGTAGCCCACTCGCTCCAGTCCACTTTGGACAGTACTCCTGAACGTTCCAACCCTTCCAGCTCTGCTTCAACCGCTGGTCTGATCGCATAAGGCACTGGTCTGGCCTTCAGAAAATTTGGGCTTGCATTATCCTCTATTTTAATTGTTGCTGTTATTCCTTTTAGTGTTCCTAGTCCCTCCTGGAACACTTCTTTTGCGTCAGTTAGCATTTTTGACAGTCGTCCAGGTGTGACATAGTCATCCTTTTTGGCCTCCACCTTCAGTGCCTGTATGGAATGCCAATCTAAATGTATCTTCCGGATCCATTCACGTCCTAGCAGTGGTGGTCCTCCATTTGGCAATACATATATATCCATTTTAGGTATTTCCTGACCTTTATATGTCACTTTCACCCTTATTTTTCCTTTGGGGTAGACTTTTTGCCCCGTATACGTCTTCAAGACAATCTCTGTAGCTTTCAAGGGTATGTGTGAAAATAGCCGCTTGTAGTCTCTTTGATTTATGACTGTTAGAGCTGACCCTGTGTCCAATTCCATTTCCACTTGGACTCCGTCTATCTTGAGTGTAACCCAGATAGTCTGGTGATCCTCCATTTCGGTTACATTATGTAGTTTCAGACAACCCAGCTCCTTGCTTCCGGAGTCTGTGTCACTTTTCTGTTTGTCTGAACCACTGTCCATCGCCTGGTGTACCTTTTTGTACTTCTCCTGTGGAGATTTCTTACTGTTGGTTTTCTTCCCAGACCTGCAGACTCTTGCTATGTGTCCTGCTTTCCCACACTGTCTGCACACTTGGTCCTTGAACCAACAATCTTTCTGGTCATGTGTTGTTCTGCCGCAGCGATAGCACTTCCCTGTTCCATAGGTCATTTCGTTGGTGCCATATTCTTGCGGTCTCCGTTGTATCTCTGCAGCGCCCCTTGTGGCTGCTTCATGTGATACTGCCATACTGAAAGCTTTGTCCAGCGTAAGGTCCTTTTCTGATAGAAGCCGTTTCTGGGTTCCTTCACTTTGTAGCCCACACACAAACTTGTCCGCTAGTCCCGCTCCAAACTGGCAGTATTTCGATAGCTTGCGCAGTTCCGTTAGGTACTCAGCATTGCTTTCGTGTTTGTGTTGGTTCCTTTTATGGAACTTAAATCGTTCTGCTATCAGCAGCGGTGTGGGGTTTAAGTGGTCCTGTAGGATTTCTACTATGCTTTCAAAATTCTTGTTTACCGGCTTCTCTGGGGTTATTAGATTTCGCAGTAACCCATAAGTTTTTGCACCCATGGAATTTAACAGAACCAGTGCTTTATTAGCATCTGGCACTTCATTCGCTCTGCAGTACACCTCAATACGTTCCACATATGTCGCCCAATCTTCGACTTCATTGTTGAACGTAGAGATACTGCCACTCTTCGGCATCCTTGGTTGTGCGTTAACTATCACCAATGGCGCCTCCCGCGCTTCCCCTTCTTCTCCGCTGCGGCTTCGCAAAATGGCGTCTCCCGCGCTCTTCCTTCTTCTCCGCGGCTCAATGGCGCCTCCCGCGCTCTCCCTGCTTCTCCGCGGCTCAATGGCGTCTCCCCTTGCTTCGCCCTGCGGACCCTGATCAGCCCGTGATCCCTGGCTGTACTCTGCGCGTTCTTCTCTTGATATTTGTCGACGCCGCTCAGTCTAGAACCCGGCTGTTTCTTACCCACTCTCTCTCCGGTTTTGCAGTATTTTTCCTCGACGCTGCTCGGTGATCAACCCCCGGCTGCGCCCTGCTCTCTTCACCCTTTTTCTTACCCCGTCGACGCTGCCCGGCTCTCTCTCTCTGCCGTCGGTCGGCTCTAGCCGCCGCTGCTCGGGAAGGGTCTGCTCTGGACCGGTCGTCGGTCTCTTACTGCTCGTTGTGGCTGGGGAACCAAGCCCGGCTCTCCACAGCCTCCCCAGTGAAGTTGGATCTCTGCCTGACTGCTGGGCGGTTGCTCGCGGTCGACGCCCATATTCCTGGACTCGACTATTTTTTTTAGGTTTTTTTTGTTTAATGTTGCAGGTAGATTCGCATCAACACTCATCGCCACTGTTAGATCCGTGGTTCAGTGGATAAATAATTACACGGATGCTGTACATAAACAAATAACAAGTCTTTACTGGAGGAGGGCAATCTCTAGACTGGAGTACAGAGGCATGCGCACAGCTTATATACCGGTGTGGTTACTGCCGGTACTACCGTATACAGGAGCTGTAAAAAGTAGTTCTGACTTAAAGCACATACACTACAGTAATGACAGCAAACGCTGACCGTTTTGCTGCCATTACCACCGCAAAATCCGGGCGGTTAAGTCTAGTAATTATCAGTACAAGTATCCTTTTAACGACATGATAATTGTTAATGACTGCCAATCAACTTCTCTGGCCCAGAAAGTGAAAATTTATAAGTGTGGAGTCCCATTCCTTCAGGTTATGAATTGTTTTAGGATATTTTTAAAATGTCCCATTATAGGTTTTTTTTAAACGTCTTACTTTTCCTTTTTCTCATTTTTTCTCTCTCTTAATCCAACTGTTTCCGTCTCCATTTCTCTTACTCTACCTGATTTGACATTGAACACAGCCACTCTAATTCACCCTCCCTCCTGTTTATTTCTCATTCCTTTAATTTCATTGGTGAAGAAGTAGATACACGGGTTGTCCCGTTGTTCACCTAGATCCCAGATGCCCTGTTGCCCTCGCTGCGCCGTACTCAGCTCACACTTCCAGCAACTTTGTGGGCAAAAAATATTTAAACCTAAACATGCAATTGTAAGTCTAAGAACATAAGAATTAGGAGCAAGGGTAGGCCATTTGGCCCTTCGAGCCTGCTCCGCCATTCAATAAGATCATGGCTGATCTTTTACCTCATCTCCACTTTCCTGCAATGTCCCCCTATCCCTTGATTCCCTTAATATCTAACTAACAAGGCAGGCCGCAAGCAATGTTCCCCAAAAAAATTTTTGGGTGCGCGGTCCCTTTAACTGACTGTTTGGCCCATTCAAAATTTCACGCATGCGCGAAATGTCCCATTGAAAAGCCGGTGATCAGCCTGCACGGGAACACTGGCCGCAAGATGCACCATTCCAGCAAAATCTGGCCCATTCTGTCACACAGTAAATCCCATTTACCCATCAAACCCGTTCCCATTACCTTAGATTAGCTCCAGACCTCCAGCATGTTAAATTTAAAATCCTTATCTTCAAATCTTTCCATAATCTCGTCCCGCCTCCCCCCAATCCTTGTAATCTCCTCCATTCCTAAATCACACCACCCCCTCCCCCCCACCCCAAAATACTACGGAGGTAATTTTAGCCTAACCCACCCAGCAGGAAACTGACAGGATCGGATCGACGGGCCCATTATACACCCCACCCAAATTTACTTTCCATTGCCTGCCCATCCGATCCATCCATTTCCCCGATAGGCCTGTTAGGTTAGATTCACTGCTTCCATTTCTATAACTTTTTATGCACCCTCCCCACCCCCACCCACCTCTTCACCCCACCACTGGTGACAGAGCCTTCAGCCACCTTGGTCCTACTCTCTGGGGCTCTGCCCTTGAACCTCTCGGCCTCTCCACCGCCTACTCAAAACCAATCTCTTCAACCAAGCTTTCGGTCACCCCTCCCAATCTCTACCTTCCTGGCCCCGAGCCCAATTCCTCGTCTATATTCGTGAAGTGCCTCGGGACATTTCTTTATACTGAAAAGGCGTGAACATAAATGCAAGTTGTTGTTGTATTGCATTAGACATGCTGCAAGACGTTACACTTTTGGCTGTGGATACTTCAGTTTCTACCAAACAAAATCATATTAAGGACGACTTAAAGCTAGTCAACATTCCACGTGTCTGATCTTTGTACTTGATAACCTTGGATTCTGCAGTAGCTGGAAGAAGGCACCCCTATGATTGTTAATTTGATGATGGTCAGAGGTACTGATATTGTCCACAGGTTTTTTTGTCAGTCTGATGCGTAGGGAGATATCATTAAATGCTTCATTACTACTGATAAACACTAATGGACCAAATTTCACCAACATCTCTAATAGTTTCATGGATAAGATCTGATGAATGAATCATCCCAGCCAGATCACATAGTTCACCCAGGGAAGTCTCTAAAATAGCACTCACTTTAATTTAACTAAAGAATCCATCAGCATCTGCATGAGGCTGATTTGTTTAACATTTTTCCAATGAACTTTCATGGACTCCTAGATCCCATTAGGTGGGCCAATGCTATCCAAGCTGTTCCTGCTCGGATTTAGGATTTATCCATCGATAAGACAACAGAACTAAAATCAGCCCTCTCCAAACCCCCTCAGTCCCATAAAGTTCAAACAGAACAAAGCAGCAAATTAGAAATATAAGCAGAAATTGGACCAAGTTTTCTGGCTCGACAGGTATCAGAAGTCTCATGTGGCCTACTGATCGCTGTCTGGACACCCCGGAGACAAACTAATGTTAGAAAGAACAGGAGACAACGGAGCA
This sequence comes from Somniosus microcephalus, assembly GCF_052327205.1. NCBI lineage: Eukaryota > Metazoa > Chordata > Chondrichthyes > Squaliformes > Somniosidae > Somniosus > Somniosus microcephalus. The sequence goes on from NC_141013.1 coordinate 20,862,256, forward strand.
CAGAAGTTAGTTAGTGGTCAGCATTCGGACAGATTGTAGCAGCCTAGCTCTAATTTCTGTTCTAAACAATACTGAAGTGGGCGCACTGCCAGTTTCTTCCCTTTACACATGTGCACCACCATTTTGGGAACCAACCTCAATGTTTTTACACTCTTCTGTGTTGACTTTTTTTTCTTCCGAATTACTTTTTCCAAATATAAAAAAAGAGGTAAACAGCATTTCAAAAAAGATCTGGACCAATGAAGCAAATGGGCGAAGGAATGGCACAAGGCTTTAAACGTGGAGCAGTAAGGTAATGCCTATTGGAAACAGGAAACATGTGAACCATCAACAAAGGTGGAAAAGAAAAGGATTTGGCGGCGTTGATGTTGAACATTTCTTGAAGATTTCCAAGTCAATATGAATCGGTGATCGACAACATACTAGGGCACATAGAATCAGAGAATGGTTACAGCACAGAGGGAGGCCATTCGGCTCGTCCAACCCATGCCGGCTCTCTGCATATCCAGAATATTTGCCTAAAAATTGACATGAATAATTCTAACCTTGATTAGGTCACGCGAGCTCATATTTGTAACACTGTGGGTACCCCACTTTCACAGTTCAATGATGCACAATTGGAGGCAGTTCAGAGAAGTACAACATAGATAGTTTGAGATAAAAAGAGAAAATGCTGGAAATACTCAGCAGGTCAGGCAGCATCGGTGGAGAGAGAAACAGAGTTAACGTTTCAGGTCATCAAGATGCACAACAAAAAATGACTTGCAAAGAAAACTCGAGATACAGAATTGCTGGCAATTTATTGGGGCTAACCCGCTGTGATGAAATAACTCTGTGTTCTGGCATTTGTATTGTTGTTGTTGTTGTACTTGTTAATGTCTGGAATGTTCTACCGGTGTAACCACTAATGCTCCTCCCTAGCCCCACCCCTCTGGATCATCCGGATTGGTGCGAGTCTTACTTATAAGAGCTGGGTCTTACTCATAAGGGCTGGGTCGGTGATGAATGATGGTTGCCCTGTGTTAACTTGATGCCATGTTCTTACTTAATAAAAGCCTTTAGTTTTAAGCTTTAACCTCACGGATTCAGGCCGTTATTTGGCACATCAATTTTATTAAGTAACAACTTTTGGAAGATGGATCGATTTTTGAAACCAGAGCGTCTGGATATCGATCCCCATTCGGCAGACGCGTTGAAGAAATTTACGCATTGGCTTCGATGTTTTGAACACTTCATCGCATCGGTCGATTCAACGGTTAACAAGTTGGGTCTTCTAACCAACTTGGTAAGTCATCAAACTTACTCGATAATTGAAGATATTACTACATATGTAGAGGCCCTCGCAGCCCTTAAGGCTCAGTACCTTAAGTCAGTTAACGAAGTATACGCCAGGTATCTTTTGTCTACTCGCAGGCAATTACCCGAGGAATCTCTGGACGATTTCCTGCAGGACCTTAAGGCTTTGGCTAAGGATTGTAACTACAAGGCTGTCTCTGCCATATTGTATCAGGAAGAGGCCATCCGCGATTCTTTCATATCTGGCCTCCGATCTAATTATATTAGACAGAGACTTCTCGAGAATGACTCGTTAGTTTTAAAAACGGTCGTCGCTACTGCCCGATCGTTAGATGTAGCCCAGAAGAATTTAGAAGTGTATGCATCAGCCCACGCGTCTTTCTCAGCCTCGTATGTTCCGAGTATGGAGGCATCCATAACACCAATGGAGCCTCCACCCAATCCTATTGTTGCAGCTGTACCCCATGGGTCTAAGTGTTATTTTTGTGGCCAACCTAAACACCCCAGGCAACGATGCCCAGCCAGAGAGGCTACCTGTTTTAAATGTAAGAAACGGGGACATTTTAGTTAAGTGTGTAAGGGTAATCCTGTACCCGATGTCTTTTCTGCTGCCGCCTATCATTTTACTCTAGCCTTGGTTACGATTGACCAGGCCATACTGTGTTCCTTGTCGAAATCTATGATGGACATCAAGATTAATGGTCGTCCTACTGGGTGTTTGATAGACTGTGGCAGTACTGAAAGTTTTATACACCCCAACCTTGTTAACTCCTGTTCATTGAAGGTATATCCTACTCGAAGTGAAATCGTGATGGCGTCCAAGTCCCTTACTTCGGAGGTAACTGGATATTGTAAAGTCACATTGACCGTTAAGGATACAGAGTATAAGGATTTTAAACTCCTCATATTACCTCAGTTGTGTGTGAACTTAATTTTAGGCTTGGACTTCCAGTGTCAGCATGAGAGCGTCACCCTTAAGTATGGTGGATCCCAGCCTCCGCTCACAGTCTGTGGCCTTTCTACTTTAAAAATAAGTCCGCCTTCTTTGTTCGTGAACCTTGCTCCTAATTGTAGACCTATAGCGACTAAGAGTTCAGAAGATAAAAAAATTTATAAAAGAGGAAGTGGAAAGGCTTCAACGGGAGGGAATCATCGAACACAGTAATAGCCCGTGGCGTGCCCAGGTGGTGGTGGTTAAAACTAATGACAAGAAAAGACTTGTGGTCGATTATAGCCAGACTATAAACTTGTATACCCAATTAGACGCCTACCCTTTGCCTCGTATTTCTGAGATGGTGAACCAGATAGCTCAGTACCGCGTGTTCTCCACCATTGATTTAAAGTCTGCCTACCATCAACTCCCCATTAAAATAGAAGACCGACCTTATACGGCCTTCGAAGCTAATGGGCGCCTGTACCAATTCCTTAGGGTGCCCTTTGGAGTGACGAATGGGGTATCCGTCTTCCAACGGGAGATGGATCGTATGGTGGATGAATACGCGTTGGAAGCAACATTCCTGTACCTGGACAATGTTACTATCTGTGGGCGCGACCAACGGGAGCATGATCAAAATCTCGAAGTTCCTAGAGACTGCAAAGAGGTTAAACCTGACCTACAATGAAAACAAGTGTACCTTCAATACTACACATTTGTGTATTCTTGGTTATGTTGTGGAGAATGGGGTAATCGGACCAGATCCTGACAGATTACGCCCACTTAAGGAATTACCTTTACCTCACACTGTAAAAGATTTAAGGTGGTGTCTGGGATTCTTCTCGTACTATGCCCAGTGGGTGGCTAACTACTCAGATAAAGTCCAACCTCTTATTAAGTCGACGTCTTTTCCGCTGTCGGCGGAAGCTCAGGAGGCTTTCCTCAATATCAAACGGGACATTGAGAAGGCAGTGGTGTGTGCCGTGGATGAGAAGATCCCTTTTCAAGTGGAAAGTGATGCATCTGATTTTGCGTTGGCAGCAACTCTTAACCAAGCTGGTAGACCAGTAGCTTTCTTCTCTCGTACATTGCAAGGACCAGAAGTTCGACATTCTTCAGTGGAAAAGGAGGCACAGGCGATTATTGAAGCAGTCAGGTATTGGAGACATTATCTCACTGGCCAACGTTTTACGCTCATTACTGACCAGCGATCTGTGGCCTTTACATTCAATACTAAGCAGAGAGGCAAGATCAAAAATGATAAGATTTTAAGATGGCTAATAGAACTGTCAGCATATGACTATGATATTCAGTACAGGCCTGGAGTATTTAATGAGCCTTCGGATGCTTTGTCACGAGGAGTATGTGCTAGTCTAGGTATAGATAAGCTTCAAAGTCTCCACGACGCACTCTGCCACCCTGGGGTTACCAGAATGAACCACTTCATTAAGTCCCACAATCTACCCTACTCTATTGAGGAGGTCCGGACAATGACCAGAACCTGTCGTGTTTGTGCTGAATGCAAACCTCGCTTCTATAAGCTGTCTGAGCCAGCTCATCTTATTAAAGCAACTCGACCATTTGAGCCTCGATTTTAAAGGTCCCCTTCCATCAAGCGACCGTAATGTCTATTTTCTTAATATTATAGACGAGTACTCTCGGTTCCCTTTTGTTATCCCCTGTCCGGATGTGAATAGTGCTGTTGTAATTAAATGCCTCTGTCAACTGTTTTCCTTGTTTGGCATGCCTAACTATATACATAGTGATAGGGGTTCTTCCTTTATGAGCGAAGAATTGCGACAGTTTTTGCTATCGAAAGGGATTGCAACGAGTAGAACTATCAGCTATAACCCTCGTGGTAATGGGTAGGTCGCGAAAGAAAATGCGACAGTGTGGAAGGCTATCGTACTGTCTCTGAAGTCGCGAGGCCTGCTGACCTCTCGCTGGCAGGATGTCCTGCCAGATGTGCTGCATTCCATAAGGTCTCTTGTGTACAGCGACGAATGCCACCCCTCATGAAAGGATGTTTAGTTTTCCAAGAAAAGCTACTAATGGAGTATTGTTACCCACATGGTTGACGACCACGGGCCCTGTGTTGTTGCGCAGACATGTGAGAGGCCACAAGACTGATCCACTGGTGGAGGAAGTACAACTCCTCCATGCTAATCCCCAGTATGCGTATATTCAATATCGGGATGGGCGAGAGGATACCGTCTCTATTAAAGATCTTGCACCTGCTGGAGCTCGAAAAGAGTTCGACTCGGAGAGTAGAGTTTTCAATCGTGGTATTGGACCTTCAGAGACACAAACCCTCAGTGTGGAAAACACTGATGATTCTGGGAATTCGAACGAACCGGAGTTAGTACTCCGGGAGGAGCCTCAGCAAGAGTTACGTCGTTCCCAGAGGATTATCAGACCTCCGGATAGACTGAATCTATAGCAGGGGGTGAATGTGATGAAACAACTGTGTTCTGGCATTTGTATTGTTGTTGTTGTTGTTGTAGTACTGGTTAATGTCTGGAATGTTCTACCGGTGTAACCATTAATGCTCCTCCCTAGCCCCGCCCCTCTGGATCCTCCTGATTGGTGTGAGTCTTACTTATAAGAGCTGGGCCTTACTCATAAGGGCTGGGTCGGTGATGAATGACGGTTGCCCTGTGTTAACTTGATGCCATGTTCTTACTTAATAAAAGCCTTTAGTTTTAAGCTTTAACCTCACAGATTCAGGTCATTATTTGGCACATCACCTGCACATCTGGTTATCATGACCTGGACTACCACATGATTGGCCACTGCCTACAAACCACGGGCACTCTTTATCTGATCCAAAGGCTTAGAAACCGTTCCTGGACACTCTGAGGTATGCGGAGACTTACCCAAAGTGTATTGCTCCCACAAAGAAGCACTGCTCTGTTAAAGCAGCATTCAAAAGACACTGCCTTGTGTAAACCTCACATGGTTAGCGGAAATCCGAGAACACTCCAAGGACTCTGCCAGCACCCAAAGTTCTAAAGCCTCTTAAAAAAAAAGTAACAGTTTTTCAGTTTTGGTCCCAAATGTCAGCACTCCCAGGTCAACTGTAGCACCAGGTATAGATTAAAGTCAGTTATAAACTTAAGGGGAGCTCACTGGCTGGCACCATGGGTTGGTCACTCTTCTTTCACAGTAGACTAGCTTGGAGTCTGGTAAATGTCTCCTCTCCCTTCCAGGCACAAGGATCCTACAGAAAACAAGTACAGGTAGACTATCCTTTATCCGAAAACCTCGGGACCAGCCGTGTTTCGGTTTTAGGAAAATTTCGGATTTCGGAAGGTGCGCGAAAACACTTCGGTTTTCAGAGTTTTCGGGAGTGCGGATAAAGGATACACTATCCCTTATCCGAAAGGGTGGGATAAATAACGACTGTAAATACTGTAGTTACAGGGATAAATACTGTAGTACAGTTTATTTGTAAGGAAAACATTCAGTAAAACTTCAAACATGTACAGGTACAAACTAAGCTAAATACCTGTACATAAACATGCAATAAAGGTACATTACATCTGGCTTGAGGATCTTGGAGAAGATGGTACATCAGTGTTGTCATCATTGTCATCAGGTTGGAGTTGGACATCTGATGATGGGCCAGGAACAGGATTCTCAAGTGATGAAGCATAACTACGACAGACGGCCTTTTTAAAGACTTCTTCCAGTGTCATCTGTCTCATTAACATTGGTTTCTGTCTAAGCAGTTTCTCTTTAATTGAGTAAACTTGCATAATCTCTTGCTCACTGATAAATGCACGTTTTTCAAGGCCAGCAATTAACTGATCACACATTGTCACCATATCGTCTAAGGGGATTTTTTTCACCTGTGTTCACAATGTCATCATCATCATCACTACTGTCCTCATGCTTGTCTTTATTTAACACCATTTCAGCAATTTCCCCATCACTCAATGAATTCACAACAGGTGCATCATTGTCAATGTTCAGCACTTCTTCGATGTCAGCTTCCTCTAACGTATTTACACTTTCGGATGATAAACCTTTGGCGTAAGTGAGGAGGTTTGATATCATCATCTTCTCCTGACTGACAGGAAATCCTTCAAACTCGTCATCTGCAGGTCCATCTTCATGAAACATCGTTGAAGGCCAAAGTCTGTGCCAAGCATTTGTTAATGTTGGTTTGTCAACATCGTTCCAAGCATTAGCAACTGCATAAATGGCATCCTTAACATTGAATTCTTTCAGGAAGCTTTGGATTCCTTCGCCTCTGTTGATTGCATCAAGCATAGAGTTCAAAAAAACGTCTTTATACTTGCTCTTCATGGAGCGTAAAATTCCTTGGTCACAAGGCTGTATTAAAGATGTCACATTAGGGGGAAAGTTAATGCTGAAAACATAACTTTTCACAAGAAGTTCAGGAGGGGGATGTGCGGAGCAGTTGTCCAGGAACAATAAAATTTTGCAGTTTTCTTCCAGTCCAACTTGCCTGCAATGAGCTCGTGTCACTGGTACGAAGTGGTTATTGAACCAGTGAGAAAATATTCCTCTGGTTACCCATGCTTTCCTGCTCGCATAATAATGCACAGGTAAATTGCATACACCTTTCAAACATCTCGGATGTTGGCTTTTTCCAATCACTACCAACTTTAACTTGTGTGTGCCTGCAGCATTGGCACACCCAAGAACAGTCAACCTGTCCTTAGCATCCTTAAAACCTGCTGGTGCACTCTCATCAGCCGTTGCTAATGTTTTTCTAGGAACGTAGCGCCAGAACAGAGCTGTTTCATCAGCATTGTAAATTTGTTCAGGACCGAGGTTTTCATCCGATATTATTTTTGCAAACTCATCTATGTAATTTTCAGCTGCTTCATGATCAGCAGAAGCTTTTTCACCACAGATTTTCAGATATTTTATACCATGACGCTTCTTAAATTTATGCAGCCAACCTTCTGAATATTCACACTCAACTTCAATGTTCAGTTCTTCATGGTATATTCTAGCTTGCTTCATGACCATCAAACCAGTCAGTGGCACACGTTCACCTCTGCGTTGTCGAATCCACTCAATCAGCACACGGTCAAGGTCTTCATTTTTTGCCCTATGCAATGTTTTCCTAATTTTCATTAGTTTATGGTCATCACTGTTAGTGTAAAATTTCAACAACTTGTCTTTCTGTTTCTTTAAGTCATATACGGTGGTACTTCCCACACCATATTCTTCAGTAAGATGTCGCAGACACACCACGATCAAGCTTCTGCAATAACTCCACTTTCTGCGATATCGATAATGAGTGATGCTTCCTTCTCTGCTTCTCACTGTTACCCATTGGGGTATCTGCAGCTCTTTTTAGCATTTTCACAAATTGTTAAAAGCCAGCAAATATCTAAGAGAGCTGCAAATATCTAAGAGAGCAGCAAATATCTAAGAGAGCAGCAAATATCTAAGAGAGCAGCAAATAGCAGCAAATATCTAAGAGAGCAGCAAATATCACACAGAGCAGCATAACACCTGTGTGGGTCAAGCATCGGCAGCGTCGGGTCATGCTTTGCGCCACTTTCGGCTTTCAGAGGTTTTCTGGTTTCGGATGTGCGGATAAAGGCTGGTACACTATCTCTTATCCGAAATGGGGTGGGGTCGGCGGGGGTGGGGTACGGCGGGGGGGTCGGGGGTCGGTGGGGGTCGGGTTCAGCCGGGGGGTCGGGGGTGGGGGGTCAGCGGGGGTCGTGGTCGTGCGCATTTCGGTTTTCAGAAGTCATGCTTTGCTCCACTTTCGGCTTTCAGAGGTTTTCTGGTTTCGGATGTGCGGATAAAGGCTGGTACACTTACGCTGAACGATTTCGGTTTTCAGAAGTGCGGAAAAATGCTACACTATCCCTTATCCGGCTAGGCCTGTAAGTCGTGCACCACTCTGGTCATGTCGTGCGCACGACTTACGCTGACCGAAAAAACCTTCGGTTTTTAGAGGGTTTCGGTTTTCGGAAGTCCGGATAAAGGGTAGTCTACCTGTACGTGCCACCTTGCGCAAATTTCTGGCAGCCATTGACATCCAACTTAAAAATGGTCACAGTTTGACAAAAGTTGGCACTGACTTTGCAATCTTATTCAGGGAGGGATAATGTTGGCGTGGAAAATGGAAAATGTCATAATCTGAGGGATGTTTACTTTACATTGAACCTGGCAGCCCTTGATGCCAACACTGGGTATCTAAAGTGCCAACATCTTCAACCCAGCGACCACTAAAAAAAGTTTACAAAAATATATATAAACTTAAAAGCTACAACCCAAGGCTCCCGAGTAAATTTCCCTTCACTCGCACCCCCCCACCCCACATCTTCCTTAACCACAACTACCGCAGTACAAGTATTTCCATACCAGCTATCCTTTCTGCGTGACACTGCCAATCTAGATGGAAGAGAAAAAAAAAGTGGCGATTTAAGCAGAGTCTGCCCAAAGCTTATTTATTGCCAGCCAAGAGAAGAAACCTCTCAGTCTGAGCTGGATAACAATCTAGTCCCTTCAAGTGGGCGGGCAATGTCCCAAACCACTTCAGTTCTACACTTCTAAACATGCACCAAATCCCAACACAGGCCTTCGGACTCATGAAGCTACTGCAACATGCTGTCAGTAATGGAATGACCTCAAACTTTTAACTCAATCTACTTTAATGAGAGAATGTAAATTTACAAAGTTGTACAGTCTCATTGCTAGGCACCATTGTGCTCAAGCTATTTATCAGCTGAATTAGGCTAACCCAGATATCTTGATACCCACTCCCTGTTCAAACCACATAAAAAGCAACAGATCAAGGAGAGCAGGCAGTGATACGGTCAAACATACATTTTGCTAAGTAAACCTCGCTTTTAAATTCATATGTGACAGATTCAAGGGCTCACAGGCTTATTTGACACCATTATAAACTCCATATCACCAGCTGACACAAAGCATTATGGAAATATTTGAAGCTTGGCCACTTTATTAAACAGTGCTGACCAGATGAAAGATCACTTGCACAGCAACACTCCATAATCAATCCTATAACACACACAGCATCACTCTGTAATCAATCCTACAACACCCAGTCCACAGGCTAATGATCACTCGCACTGCACCCAGTCCACGGGCTAATGATCACTCGCACTGCACCCAGTCCACGGGCTAATGATCACTCGCACTGCACCCAGTCCACGGGCTAATGATCACTCGCACTGCACCCAGTCCACGGGCTAATGATCACTCGCACTGCACCCAGTCCACAGGCTAATGATCACTCGCACTGCACCCAGTCCACGGGCTAATGATCACTCACACTGCACCCAGTCCACGGGCTAATGATCACTCGCACTGCACCCAGTCCACAGGCATGGTACGAAACACTCCCAGTCAATGAGTACTCACATTGTCCAGAAAGAGATCATTTCCCACCCCTCAATCTGTGAACAATATTCATTTACATAGGTCAACAATTGGCTACTTGTTATCTTAAAAGGCCATGACCATCAAAAGTTTAAAATTATAGATGGAGAGTTTCCAAATCGTTAAATTTTGCAAATTACCCAAAATCAATATTCAACATGGTGTCTCTGGAGCTTGGTCACTGAGGAAAGCTTCCATACTGTAATATGTTGGCATACTTTGATCTGATTTATATTCCTCATATATGTCATTCATCATATCCAGGCCTCAGCTAATGTAGCTCTGTAACCAGCCACAACACAAGAGTGATACGAGACCACGTGACTACATTATTTCCCCGTCCCTTCCAGTGATGAAATGTCTTGCGTCTGCTATTGTGGGGGGTGTCCCCGCCCCCCTACCGGCAGACAGTGGGTCCTCGCTATGTGAGGAATAACAGGCGTGAGCCAGCCTCCTGCCACCACGTGGCACCTTGGTACATTAACACTCAAAATCCGTAAGGAAATAGCAGCTGATGTGTTGAAGATAGCAGGAGGCAACTCTCACTGCAAACTTGGTAACTCCTTCTGTACCAGGCAGACAGATAAAAGGCAACACGGATGAAGGCGAAGAGAAATAGCTGTCCAGGGGGCATTTTTAAAACAAAAGTAGTCGTTCTGTTAGGATGGTGCATAAATTGGTTCTCGTCACCTGGAAGGAATGAGACCGTCCTTGACATTGTGTGACCAAATGTGATCAGTGGTTTAGTTACTTAAAGCAGTGCCTACATTTCATGGCAATTTATTGTTGTGAAGCGCTTTGGGACATTGGACAGACTTGATACAGAGCTCCTTAAATGAGAATTCTTTCTCCAATTTTGATTTGAAGATTATGGTAAAACTGGTGTTGTGCAACTTGGATTACAGATCAGTCAGCTGACCATGTAACAGTTTAATATAATATATTGGCATAATGAGGGCAAATAAATTCCTATTCAGCTAACGGATGTATGAGAGCGAAGGAGCCGGGAAAGAGAGGGAAACACAAGCATCAGAGAGAAAATAATATCGATCTACAGTAGATCTAATTTCAAAAATATTAAGTGTCACAATGGAATGAACGGGATTTATGAAATTCAAGCTTGTTTTGACCCAGATATTCTGATGCGTCCAATAAGACTAGCACTTCAATATCAATTTAAAATGTTAGCAATCTGAGGTCAGTGGTATTGCATCAGTTTTTACAATGCTGTCGGTGTTGCACTGACAAGTTAACAACATAGCCAGCTCCTTGGAGCATAATTGGGATAACTTTATTTTAAAAAATGTCTATTACTATTTGAAATGTTGGATGAGTTGAGAACATCTCTATCCCATACCCTAACTGCTCAGAGCGCTGCATGCTCTAACTGCCCATTTTAATGCCCTTCGGGATGAGGGGGAAGCAACATCGCACACGAGGTGTTCATTGAATGGTTTCAGCACAGAAGGCGGCCGTTTGGCCAGTCAAGCCCACGCTGGCTCTCTACAAGAACACTTCAGCTAGTCCCACTCCCCTGCCCTTTCCCCGTAGCCCAGCAATTTTTTCTCCTTCAGGTACTTATCCAATTCCCTTCTGAAAGCCACGATTGAATCTGCCTCCACCACCCTCTCAGGCAGTGAATTTCAGATCCTCATGTCGCCTTTGGTTCTTCTGCCAATCACCTTAAATATGTGTCCTCTGGTTCTCGACCCTTCTGCCAATGGGAACAGTTTCTCTCTATCTACTCTGCCTAGACCCCTCATGATTTTGAACACCTCTATCAAATCTCCTCTCAACCGTCTCTGCTCTAAGGAGAACAACCCCAGCTTCTCCAGTCTATTCACATAACTGAAGTCCCTCATTCCTGGAACCATTCTTGTAAATCTTTTCTGCACCCTCTCGAAGTCCTTCACATCCTTTCTAAAGTGCAGTGCCTAGAATTAGACACAATACTCTAGTTGAAGCCGGACCAGTGTTTTATAAAGTTTCATCATAACTTCCTTGCTTTTGTACTCTATGCTGCTATTTATGAAGCCCAGAATCCCATATGCTTTTTTAACCGCTTTTTCAACCTGCCCTGCCACCTTCAACGATTTGTGCACACGTACCCCCAGGTCTCTCTGTTCATGCACCCTCTTTAGGATTATACCCTTTAGTTTATATTGCCTCTCCTCATTCTTCCTACCAAAATGTATCACTTCACACTTCTCTGCGTTAAATTTCATCTGCCACGTGTCCGCCCATTTCACCAGACTATGTCTCCTTGAAGTCTATCACTCTCCTCCTCACTGTTCACTATATTTCCAAGTTTTCTGTCATCTGCAAATTTTGAAATTGTGCCCTGTACACCCAAGTCCAAGTCATTAATATATATCAAGAAAAGCAGTGGTCCTAGAACCGACCCCTGGGGAACACCACTGTACACCTTCCTCCAGTCCGAAAAACAACCGTTCACCACTACTCTCTGTTTCCTGTCACTTAGCCAATTTTGTATTCATGCTGCCACTGTCCCTTTTATTCCATGGGCTTCAACTTTGTTGGCAAGCTTATTATGTGGCACTTTATCAAACGCCTTTTGAAAGTGCTCTCTGTTGCCACATCAATAAGCTCAATCAAGTTAGTTAAACACAATTTGCCTTTAACAACTCCATGCTGGCTTTCCTTAATTAATCCACACTTGTCCAAGTGACTGTTAATTTTGTCCCGGATTATCGTTTCTAAAAGCTTCCCCACCACCGAGGTTAAACTGACTGGTTTGTAGTTGCTGGGTTTATCCTTGCACCCTTTTTTGAACAAGGGTGTAACATTTGCAATTCTCCAGTGGCACCATCCCAGTATCCAAGGAGGATTGGAAGATTATGGCCAGCGCCTCTGCAATTTCCACCTTCACTTCCAGCATCCTAATATCATATTGGCCAGAACAATGGAGGCACCAAAACCAACACATAGACTAGCTGCAAAATCATATGAACCATCTGGGATGGTCTTAATTTCCCCTCATCGTCCTATGAAATGCCAGGCCGGAAACTACAGTTTAAGTTAGAAAAAAAGACTTGCATTTATATAGTGCCTTTCACGACCACCGGACGTCTCAAAGCACTTTACAGCCAATGAAGTACTTTTGAAGTGGAGTCATTGTTGTAATGTGGGAAATGCCAATTTGCGCACAGCAAGTTCCCACAAACAGCAATGCGATAATGACCAGATAATCTGTTTTTGTTATGTTGGTTGAGGGATAAAATATTGGCCAAGATCTTTTACGTCCACCCGAGAGCGCCTCGGTTTAACGTCTCATCCGAAAGATGACACCTCCGACAGTGCAGCACTCCCTCGGCATCTCTGGAGCAGAACTTGAACCCACAACCTTCAGACTCGGGAGGAGATTGTGCTACCAACTGAGCCACAGCTGACACTCGTCAGTTGAGCAATAGTCAAACAAACAGGATAGCCATTATCTGTTGGGGAGAGGTACGAACTACAGTTGTGATGGTTCAGGAGATGGGGTAGGTGCAATTGACTCTCCAGGAAACAAGAATACAGTCTGCAGTGTCCTTGTTCCTTGGGTTTAAATGTAGAGCCAAGTTTGTGGTTCAAGTTGTAGGGTCAAAACTAGGAGTCATGCTGACGGAATGTGAAGTCAAGGCAACGGAGGAAGGCGCAGCTTGACGTGCGACTGGAAAACGAGGCCTTACCCAGAATAGGAGTGGGTAATATCAATTCTTGCCCTATTCTGTTATCTACTGCTTAAATACATACATCTGTTACTTGTTGACAATAAAATAGCCACAAATAAACCGTATTGGTGTCGTTCTCGAACCATTTAACATTCCTCCGCAAATTAAGAAACCACAGCATCAAAGGACTGCCAGCACCCAGAGATTGTATTCCATCATACATCACCTCGATCAAGTAAGGAGGGAGAAACCCAAGTGGAAAAAATAGGTGAAGAAAATATCAGGAACCAAGACTCAAATAATTGGAGACTAGACTGTATTTACTTGATCAAACCGGCCCTTCCTGCAGATACGATACAAGGCAGCAGTGCAATTCATTCCTGTGCAGCTTTCCTGTTGTAGGTTTCTCCTGTTATAATGCAAGTAGTTTATTTTCTGTTTTTCAACCCTCTCATTAATATTTAAATAGAATTATCATCATGAGCCAGAGACAGCTGAGAGATGGATTCCCTATTATTGTAAACAAGATAATTCTGCCCTAACAATCTACTCAAGGACAGGACTATCTGAAACTGTTAAGTGCTTCCCAGTAAACATACTGTACTGGGATGTGCCATTAGCACAGAGTCTCCCCCTCAGTATGGCACTAGCCCCTGGGCTCCCCAGATGGACTACCCCAACCTACTGATGTGGGAACAAAGCAAAGTGCGACAGAGCCGCACTCAAATCATCCCACGTCGAAGTCCAGTCATATTTGGATTCTCGCGGGGAAGTAAAATTGCTTCTGCCGAGAAGTTGAGAGAAAATGTCAAGATGAAGAATCTATTTTTATACAAACACCCAACTTTTTTTCCGTTGCTAAAATTAAATCAACACAAAGAATTTCAAAACAAAAAATGGTCGGTCATATAATTGCTCATGAATACTGTGCCCTTTAAACAAATTGTATGTACAGTAGTGGGGCGGAGCCACTAAGGGACTCCAATCAATTGTATATAATTCCCTTTAATAATATGTTGGCTACAGCCTGAGTGTGTATCTTTGTTTTCACTGTTTACATGTACAGAGCGCGATCACTTTAATAGCGCGGGTAAACGTGATGACGTCACGCCGTTCATTGCGTGATCCCCCATTGGTGGGGAAAAACGTGATGACGTCAGCCACGGGGCCGCCCTAGCAGTCCTCGTGGAGCCTCCGAACTGACTAGACCTATATTCGATGTTCTCCTGTAGTTATCCGTTAAACTCTGTTACTTTTCATTAAACCTCGCTTATTTGATCGCCTGAGTGGACCTCAGTCTTTTGATAGGAACTAGACATTCCTACATTGGTGACCCCAACTTCTGCGAACGGTTTTCGCAGAAGTTACTGAACATGGAATCGAACGCTGTTGCTTTGAAGCTACCACAGTTCTGGGAGCAACAGCCAGCCGCGTGGTTCATCCAGGCTGAAGCCCCGTTCGCAATCAGAAACATTGTTGCGGATCAGACCCGTTACTATCACGTGGTCTCCGCCCTCGACAACGCCACAGCCTCGCGGATCGTCAGCCTGCTTGGTAATCCACCAGAAGATCGCAAATATGATACGATAAAGGCGCGGTTGTTACAGGTCGTCGGGCTCACGAAGTCGGAGCGCGCCCACCGGCTGCTCAATATGCCCGGCCTCGGGGACTCCAAGCCGTCCGAGCTCATAAGCCAAATGCTCACGCTCCTGGGCTCCGAACCGGAATGCTTCCTCTTCAGGGAGCTATTCCTCAGCCAACTACCGGAGCAAGTTCAGGCTGTCCTAGCCAGGTTGGAAGTCGCCGACTGCGCAGAGCTGGCTGCCGATGCGGACAAGATCTTCGCAGTGACACAGCAGTACTGCGCTGCCACGAGGTGCCCACCCCCCACAGACGCCGCTCCCGCCCCTCAACCTGTGGGGTTGTGCTTCTACCACGCCCGTTTTGGTGCAAAAGCAAGATGCTGCCGCCCTCCCTG
Source organism: Somniosus microcephalus (assembly GCF_052327205.1). Classification (NCBI taxonomy): domain Eukaryota; kingdom Metazoa; phylum Chordata; class Chondrichthyes; order Squaliformes; family Somniosidae; genus Somniosus; species Somniosus microcephalus. Next base: position 20,877,539 of record NC_141013.1, read on the forward strand.
CAGCTTGTCGCTCAAAAAAAAAAACAGCAGCCACCCTGTCGAAAGAGGACCGGTTATAACGAGCGCCCCGCAGCTGCGATGGCAATCGGTAATTCGGGAAAACTCCTCTTCATCAACGACTCCCTATCTGGTCGACGTTTCCTTTGCGACACCGGGGCGCAGTGTAGCATCCTACCCGTGTCAGATCCTGATCTACAAGTTGGGGGGCACAGCCCCTCCCTCCAGGCGGGTAATGGCGGGGCCATTCAGACCTTCGGAAGCCGGCGGGTCCAGGTGTGCTTCGGCGGCCAGCGGTTTTACTGGGATTTCATCATGGCCAAAGTCTCTCAAGCCATCCTCGGGGCGGATTTTTTGTGCGCCAACGGCCTCCTGGTGGATGTACGGCACCGCCGGTTGATCAATGTGGCCACTTTTCACTCCATCCCGTGCTACTGCGGTAACACCGTGGCACACACTGTCTCCTGCGCGTCCCCACCTCCGGATGGCTTCACTCGCCTCCTCGGAGATTTCCCAGACCTGACCAGACCCACTTTCTCTTCCACGGCCACGAAACATGGTGTCGAACATCACAGCACCACTACTGGCTCCCCGGTCTACGCACGGGCCCGGCGCCTCGAACCTGGCAAGCTCGCGGCTGCAAAAGCGGAGTTCGATACGATGGAGCGGCTAGGGATTAATTCACCGGTCGAATAGTCCCTGGTCTTCGCTTCTCCACATTGTTCCGAAACCTGGCGGCGGATGGCGGCCTTGCGGCGACTACCGACGCCTGAATGACGCCACTACTCCTGATCGGTACCCGATCCCTCATATTCAGGATTTCTCTGCACATTTGGCGGGAAATACAATTTTTTCAAAAGTCGACCTTGTCCGTGGCTACCACCAGGTCCCCGTACACCCGCAAGACGTCGTACGGGTCATCACCCCATTCGGCCGTTTGAATTTCTGCGGATGCCGTTTGGATTGAAGAACGCTGCACAGGCTTTCCAGCGCTTGGACTCCGTGCTTCGGAACCTCAAGTTTCTATTCGTCTACCTCGACGACATCCTCATCGCCAGCCCTAATAAAGAGGAGCACATCTGCCATTTGCGCACCCTCTTTAGGTGCCTCAGTCAACACGGCCTGATCATCAACCTGGCCAAGTGCCAGTTCGGCCTGCAGCAGATTGATTTTTTAGGCCATCGCATCACATCAGACGGCGCAATTCTCCTGCGAATGAAGGTGGAGGCAGTTACTCCATTCCCGCGCCCGCAGTCCGTCAAGGCCCTGCAGGAGCTCCTCGGGATGGTAAATTTTTATCACCGGTTCATCCCTAATGCAGCTCTGCTCATGCAGCCCCTGTACGAGGCCCTCAAGGGCAAGTCCGGCAAGGATCCGATCAGCTGGACGGTCGACATGGACCAGGCGTTCGTCGACACGGACCGGGCGTTCGTCGACACAAAAGGCGCTTTAGCCAACGCAACCATGCTGGCACACCCGCTGCCAGGTGCCACCATCGCCCTTACCACCGACGCGTCAGACTACGCCATCGGCGCAGTGCAGGAACAGTGGGTGCATGGGACGTGGCAACCGCTGGCGTTTTTCAGCCGTCAACTTCGGCGAAACGAACAAAAGTACAGCACGTTCGACTGGGAGTTGCTGGCTCTTTTTCTGGCCATCCGCCATTTCCGGTTCTTGCTAGAGGGACGTCCGTTCACGGCTTTTGTGGACCATAAGCCACTAGCGTTCACTATGGCCAAGACCGCCAAACCGTGGTCAGCTCAGCAACAATGTCAGTTGACGTTTATCTCAGAATTCACCACTGACATTCAGCATGTGCCCGGTAAGGACAACCTGGTGGCGGATTGCCTCTCCCGCGCAACCATTCATGCAGTCCAGCTCGGCATCGACTATGCCCTCATGGCTGCGGATCAAGCCTCGGATCCGGAGGTCCAATCTTACAGAACCAACCCCTCTAGCCTCCAAGCGGCCGACGTCAAATTCCATGCCGCGGGCACTACGCTACTCTGCGACGTCTCCGTAGGAGATCCCCGCCCTATCATCCTGGTCGCCTGGCACCGAAAAGTTTTTGACGCCATCCACGGGTTGTCGCACCCTGGCATGAAGGCCTCGCAACGGTTGATGTCATCCAAATTCGTGTGGCGGGGCATGCACATGGATGTTCGCGACTGGGCCAACACCTGCGTGGTCTGCCAAAAGGCCAAGGTGCAGCGTCACGTCAAGGCTCCATTGGCCACTTTCGCCGTTCCGGAACGTAGGTTTGATCATGTGCATGTGGACCTGGTGGGGCCACTTCCGCCTTCGCACGGGTTTACTCATCTTCTTACAATGGTGGACCGCACCACTCGATGGCCGGAGGTGGTTCCTCTGTCTTCCACCACTTCCGCAGACGTCGCTAGGGCATTCATCTCCTCTTGGGTCACCCGTTTCGGGGTACCGGCAGACATCTTGTCCGATCGTGGGCCGCAGTTTTCTTCGGAGCTCTGGAACGCTGTGGCTCAGGGGCTCGGCGTCAAGCTACATCGCACCACTGCCTACCATCCGCAGGCGAACGGCCTGTGCGAACGATTCCACAGGTCGCTCAAAGCCGCACTGCGAGTCAGCCTTCAAGGCGCGGGCTGGGTGGACAGGCTTCCATGGGTCCTTTTGGGTCTTTGTACGGCACCTAAAGATGATCTTCAATCGTCCTCGGTGGAGCTCGTATATGGCCAGCCGCTACGCGTACCAGGGGATTTCCTTCCGTCTCCAACAGAGCCATGGTCCGTGTTCCAGCAGCTCATCAGCCACCAGGAGGCAGCCAGAAGTTTCGCTCCAGTGCCTACGTCGCATCACGGCTTGCAGAGCTCCCACGTCCCAGCTGAGCTGAAGAACGCCGACTATGTGTTTATCCGCCACGATGCTCATCGGGACCCGCTCAAACCCCCTTGCACTGGTCCTTTCCGTGTGATAGAGCCGGGAGACAAATCTTTTTCGGTCGATGTCGGAGGTAAACCGGACCACATTTCGGTTGACCGGTTGAAGCCAGCTCACTTGGATCTTGACCGCCCAGTCGAGATCGCACAACCGCCGAAACGTGGCCGACCGCCCACAGTCGCCGTGCCAGATCAAATGCAACCGCCCGCCAGCTCGCCCGCCGTCCAGCAGCTTCCACTTCAAGGCTACAGAAGTCGATCTGACCTCCTCGCCGTTTTACTTTTGCTAATAAAGACAATTCTGGGGGGGCGCATGTGGCGGAGCCACTAAGGGACTCCAATCAATTGTATATAATTCTCTTTAATAATATGTTGGCTACAGCCTGAGTCTGTATCTTTGTTTTCACTGATTACATGTACAGAGCGCGATCACTTTAATAGCACGGGTAAACGTGATGACGTCACGCCGTTCATCACGTGATCCCCCACCGGCGGGAAAAACGTGATGCCGTCATGACGTCAGCCACAGGACCGCCCTCGTGGAGCCTCCGAACTGACTAGACCTACATTTGATGTTCTCCTGTAGTTATCCGTTAAACTCTGTTACTTTTCATTAAACCTCGCTTATTTGATCGCCTGAGTGGACCTCAGTCTTTTGGATAGGAACTAGACATTCCTACAGTAGTATAAACACTACTGTATTGGCAGAACAGGTTAATGTTCAGGCCAAAAGAAACCGATTCAGGAAACTAAAATTTGATCATCCACCCCCAATCTGATGTTTAAATAATTGTCCTTCTACCTCGCTCAGTTTCCCTCATGCTAAGCTCTGCTAAGGAAGTCAGGGAGCCCGTTGTCAGGGATCTGCCAAAGCAGCTCCCAAACTAGCCACTAAGGAGGCACTCAGCAGGTCAGGCAGCATCTGTGGAGAGAGAAACAAAGTTAACGTTTCAGGTCGATGACCCTTCGTCAGAACTGACGAAGGGTCATCGACCTGAAATGTTAACTCTGTTTCTCTCTCCACAGATGCTGCCTGACCTGCTGAGTATTTCCAGCATTTTGTTTTTATTTCAGATTTCCAGCATCCGCAGTATTTTGCTTTTGCACCAAGGAGGCGCAGTGCGCTGCACCAAACCTGTGCATAGCATGTCCCCGTACACTATGTTGCAGAGCCAGGCGTGCACATGGGGTGAGGAGGTATCTGAATGTTTAAATGACAGGAGTAACCCCAGCACAACGACTGCAGGAGGCAGAAGAGAATGGCCTGAGTAAAAAGAGTGCATCGTCCTATGCCTCTGTTGATTTTGGGAAACAAAAAGGTCAGTTTACCACCAGCTACAATGTGGTCTTTCTTTTCCATGGTGGGGTTGGCGGCGGGGGCAAATTGCTTGCTCCTTAGCAAGTGGGTTTCTAGTAGCGGAGTCCTTAAAGCCATTTGGTCATGTAGCGAAACACATCCAACCAGAGTTAATGCAGAAGCATGGAGGTCAATTGTAGCACTGGCACTGCCCCAGAGATCAATCAACTCTGCAGGAACCAGGAATCAAAATTGGGATCTCTCGTGCTCTTATTCCAACACCATGCAGTGCATCTTACACCCTCCCCCAACCACCAACCCCTCCGGAGTCTTTGAGGGGGGCCAAGTTTACACTGGCGTATTCTGAAAAATGACAAGTTTAATTCATTCAACAAACATTTTCGGACAGGTGAAGATCTCCATGCTGGTGGCGTGGTTTGCTTCCTTATCATAAAACCAGATTGTGTTTTAATTCGGTATGAAGTCCTTCACATTGCTACCACGCTGGTGGATTTCACGTCCAACTAAAATGGGCTCTGATCAGGTTTTAACATCTTATTAAATTTAAAAATCTTCTACCCTTAATTACAAGCAGACGAGAGATTAAAAACGGAGACAAATGTAATTGTACACCAGGATTCTCTTGATCTTGGCACAAGGTTGTGCAGCATGAACTCCACTTGCAAAGGGCTGCCAGTGTGGCTCTCAGAACAACTGTTCATCAAAGCTTCCCCTCAACTGTGGCCCCCTGAAGCAGGCAAGGTTGACACAGCAGCTGTGAGGTGTCGGACATTCTTTGTAGAACTTCAAACGCACACCCGAGATACTGCGCAACAAGATGATACTGTAAGTGGTCAAACTCCATGTACAGTAGTACTATGCTGCAACATTGGTTGTGTTCTTGTGAACAGTAATGGGCAGATGAAAAAAAAAAATTATGAAATAAAAAGCTGGAACTGGGTATCAGCTTGGACAACCTCTGAAATGGAAGGACAGGTTACTGCGCGACCTTTCCAACAGAGCTTTGAATTGCTGACCGACCTTGCTGTGAATTCCAGAATTCACAATTTTTATTTCTGCAACAAATTAAAATTTATTATACTTGATCCTGAGTAAACACATCTCTATTCTGCAATTAATTTAAATGTGAAAAGCAGGGACCGAGAAGATAATTGCCCTTGAGAGGGTGCAGAGGAGATTTACCAGAATGGTTCCGGGGATGGGGGATCTTAGCTACAAGGACAGGTTGGAGAAGCTGGATTTGTTTTCATTAGAGCAAAGGAGGTTGAGGGGTGATTTGATAGAGGTGTACAAGATTATGACGGGTTTGGATAGGCTAGACGGGGAAAGGTTATTCCCACTAGTTGATGGTACAAAGACTAGGGGACACAGATTTAAGGTTTTGGGCAAGAGATACGGGGGGGGGGGGGGGGGGATGCGAGGAAAAACTTTTTTACGCAGTGAGTGATGATGACCTGGAATTCGCTGCCAACGGAAGTGGTGGAAGCGGAGACACTCAATGTTTTCAAGGAGAGACTGGATAGGCACTTGAGGGAAATAAACTTGCAGGGCTACGGGGACAGAGCGGGGGAAATGGGACTGACTGGATTTCTCTACAGAGAGCAGGCATGGACTCGATGGGCCGAATGGCCTCCTTCTGTGCCATTTATGATTCGAGTCATTCAGCAATGGTCAAGTCCATCAGCTGACTTTTAATATCTTCTGATTGACCAAGATATCTTGAATTAGCATGTAAAATATACAGCAGAGATTTTCAGACTTCCTTTTTAAAAAAAAAAATTCTACCCTTGTTACTCTCTGACTAATGTCTCGTTGGACACTGGTTGCAAGAGCATTCACCTCAACAGCCTCCTCTATTGTTGTCTCTAGCCAGACAGTAGGTGGTGCTAAAGTATGACCCAAGGTGACTCATAGTGCAACTCCCGAGTCACCCCGCCCACCCATGCGCCTGCCTCCAGTGAATGATGCACCAAATCAATATTAGAAGCGATCAGTAATTCACCATTGGCGTGGGAAGGGGACATTAAAGCAATGTTTTTATATATCTTGGCAACTACCCAGTATATGCATCAGCCAAAATTTGTATCTGTTGCAAAATTGGGTGAAGAATTCTAGAGACATATGTTACTGCGACCAGAATTGCCCAGTGACATTTACAAGTACTTGCTGATCAATAGGTGCTTTTGGCATTTTAGCAGAGTGTTGAGTGAAGACAGTTCCTCTCTGCCTTCTTATCATAAGGCAGCATACAGGCAATGGGAAAGTGAGCTGGAGACAAAACAGGGATGGGAAAAGAAAGCAAGGGTGAAAACAAAACCCTGAAAAGCACTCTAAATGTAAGGGACTAATCATGCAGATATATTACACACAACAGCATCAGTGAGACAAGTGGAGAGGTTAGCCAGGAATAACTCAGGTGTGGCTGGTATTTACAAAAGGTGAGCATGGCTCAGAGAAGTAGTTCGAGTGAGTACAAAAAAACTTGCATTTTTATAGCCGGATGTCCCAAAGCACTTTACACAGGTACTTTTGAAGTGTAGTCACTGTTGCAATGTAGGAAACGCGGCAGCCAATTTGTGCACAGCAAGCTCCCACAAACAGCAATGTGATAATGATGTTGATTGAGGGATGATTATTGGCCAGGACACCGGGGATAACTCCCCTGCTCCTTGTCGAAATAGTGCCATGGGATCTTTTATGTCCACCTGAGGGAGCAGATGTGGCCTCAGTTTAACGTCTCATCCAAAAGACGGCACCTCCGACAGTGCAGCACTCCCTCAGCACTGCACTGGAGTGTCAGCCTAGATTTTTGTGTTCAAGTCCCTGGAGTGGGACTTGAACCCACAACCTTCTGACTCAGAGGCAAGTGTGCAGCCCACTGAGCCACAGCTGACACTCACACGGATGTGAAAACTCACACCTATGTCAGAAGAAGTCATGCTGGATTGTGCTTGAATGCGATTTCATCACTGATCTCACTTACATGGATCATATCAGGGCAAGGCTTTTTGCAAACCACACCTTGAAATTCGTAATGAAGGGTCCCACCCAACATTTTCTTTCAGCAGCTGGCTGACCAACTTCACTTCCAGTATTTTCGGTTTTTGATTTCAGATTCCTGGCACTGGTGCTTTTCTTTTTGAGTCTACCGTGGGATCTTTGGTTTCAAAGTAAGAAAGAAAACAAACAAAGACACAGAATATGAAAGGTGTCAGGTCTTCTCTTCAACTGTGTGCATGTACTGGTCAGTACTCGAGCAAAAGGATTGAGTCTTGCTTAACCCCACTCAGAAAACAGCTTTTTCATTGTCTTGGAGGCTTGGTGTACCAAACTGTAGTACTCAAGCAACCAATTGCACCACATGCAAGAAGAGACACAACTGTATATAAAGAATTGGCAGGTTTTTTATTTTATTCGTTCATGGGATGTGGGCGTCGCTGGCAAGGCCAGCATTTACTGCCCATCCCTAATTGTCCTCGAGAAGGTGGTGGTGAGCCGCCTTCTTGAACTGCTGCAGTCCGTGTGGTGTAAGTACTCCCACAGTGCTGTTAGGGAGTTCCAGGGTGAGCAATTGCCCAGTTTGGAGAAGGGAACATTTCCCATACCCAAGAAAATTGGGGCAGATAGGCCCCCTCCCTCCAGCTTCCAATAGGGCCAAGTGTCAGCTTGGCTCAATTAGTAGCAATCTGATTTCCAAATCAAAAGGCCATGAGTTCAAGGCCTACTCCTGGATTTAAGCGCATCATCGAATCCTGATATCCAGCGTGCTGAGAGCTCGCTGCACTGTTGGAGGTGCTGACCTTCAAAATCAGATGTTAAGTGGAGCTTGCAGCTTGAACCCATGACCTTCTGAATCAGGGCTGAGAATGCTACCCCTGGGCCAAGCTAACGCTTTTGACTGGCACTTCAAAAGTCTGTCAACAATAAAAATGAAATACTACATAATTACAAGCCTGTCTTTTTATTCCTTTCTCCCCCCACAACTGTGCCGATGTTGAAATTCGCAGGACTGTCACAGGATGTTACACCCCATGAGATGACACATCATGAGTTGGAACTGTGAAAGATCTGAGTTTTAAATACTGCAAAAAAAAAAGCAAATATCACAAGGGCTCCATTATACCTGCAATGAACTTGCAGAGTGTGAAATTAGCAGTTTAAAAAGCAGTAAATATGCATATATTGAACTGAATACATTATGAGCCGGCTGTGGGTGAGACGCCAATGAACCTTCTCACCGGCACTTCCTCTGAATGGTTCAGGAGTCTGCCATGCGCCAAGAGCACAGGTTCGATAAATAAGGCACCTTATTTGAATGTCACCTACAATCCACCACAATGACAAAACATCACCTCCAAAATACGTACTCATTGCGGGCACAGGGATAGTCAGAACACAGCAACAACCAGGCAAGAGAAGCACAAGTCTTTTCATGCTCACAATTTGTTTTTACTTATGCAACTGTGACCCATCAGCACCATCCAAGCAAAAATCAGGCTTGTCTTCACTAAGCACAGTGGGAGTGGTCCCAGCTCCCGGCTGGCGCACAGGCTTGTGTCTACCTGCTACAGCTGCATTTTTGGAAGAGGTTGGGCTCTAAAGGTTTGGAGGACAGAAATCAGCAGATATTTTTGCATCTTAAAACAGAAATCAGATTTGCACAACACAATCCCCTGAGTCAACATAAACCCCACCCAAGAGGATTACAGGACGTTTCAGTGAAGCAGCAACCCCACATCCACCGGCAGGTGTAGAATGACCAGGCCTGAAGCATGAACTAGCAGGCATCAATACTGGACAGCAAGGCAACAGAACTAAAACCTTAAGTATATCCACTGTTATGCACCAGGAATAAATTCCTACTCTGCTTACACATGACCTTGATTTTTTAATTTTATATATTGCACACACACACACAAAACGTGCACACACAGTGCATTAAACCTACATGGATTGCTCAATGACTGAAAACAAGGGCATATAAGGTAGCCAAATCTAGTGGGAGGATAGAGGATTGGGAAAACTTTAAAAGACAGCAAAAAATAACAAAAAGATTGATTAAGAAAGGGAAGATAGATTATGAAAGTAAATTAGCAAAAAATATAAAAACAGATAGTAAGAGTTTTTATAGTTATATAAAAAGAAAAAGGGTGGCTAAAGTAAATGTTGGTCCCTTAGAGGATAAGACCGGGAAATTAATGGTGGGAAATATGGAGATGGCAAAAACACTGAATGAATATTTTATATCAGTCTTTACAGTAGAAGACAGTAAGAATATCCCAACACTGGACAAACAGGGGGCTATGGGGGGGGGGGGGGGGGGGGGAGGAGCTAAACACGATCAAAATCACTAAGGAAGTGGTACTCGGTAAAATAATGGGACTCAAGGCGGATAAATCACCTGGACCTGATGGCTTACATCCTAGGGTCTTGAGGGAAGTGGCGGTAGGGATTGTGGATGCATTGGTAATAATTTTCCAAAATTCCCTGGACTCGGCAAAGGTCCCGGCAGACTGGAAAACTGCTAATGTAACACCCTTATTTAAAAAGGGCAGTAGACAGAAGGCTGGAAACTATACACCGGTTAGCCTAACATCTGTGGTAGGTAAAATTTTGGAGTCCATTATTAAGGAGACAGTAACGGGACATTTGGATAATCATAATTTAATAGGACAAAGTCAGCATGGTTTTATGAAGGGGAAGTCATGTTTGACAAATTTGCTGGAGTTCTTTGAGGAAGTAACATATAGGGTGGATAAAGGGGAACCAGTGGACGTAGTGTATTTAGACTTCCAAAAGGCATTTGACAAGGTGCCACACAAAAGATTATTGCTTAACATAAAAAATCACAGGATTGGGGGTAATATTCTGGCATGGATAGAGGATTGGCTATCTAACAGAAGGCAGAGAGTTGGGATAAATGGTTCATTCTCAGACTGGCAATCAGTAACTAGTGGTGTTCCGCAGGGGTCAGTGCTGGGTCCCCAACTCTTTACAATCTATATTAACGATTTGGAGGAGGGGACCAAGTGTAACATATCAAAGTTTGCAGATGATACTAAGATGGGAGGGAAAGTAGTGAGTGAGGAGGACACAAAAAACCTGCAAGGGGACATAGACAGGCTAAGTAAGTGGGCAGAGATTTGGCAGATGGAATACAATACTGGAAAGTGTGAGGTTATGCACTTTGGCAGGAAAAATCGTAGAGCAAGTTATTATCTTAATGGCAAGAAACTGGAAAGTACTGAAGTACAAAGGGATCTGGGGGTCCTGGTGCACGAAACTCAAAAGGTTAGTATGCAGGTGCAGCAAGTGATTAAGAAGGCCAATGGAATGTTGGCTTTCATTGCTAGGGGGATAGAATATAAAAATAGGGAGGTATTGCTTCAGTTGTACAAGGTATTGGTGAGACCGCACCTGGAATACTGCGTACAGTTTTGGTGTCCATACTTAAGAAAAGACATACTTGCTCTCGAGTCAGTACAAAGAAGGTTCACTCGGTTAATCCCGGGGATGAGGGGATGGACATATGAGGAGAGGTTGAGTAGATTGGGACTCTACTCATTGGAGTTCAGAAGAATGAGAGGCGATCTTATTGAAACATATAAGATTGTGAAGGGGTTGGATCGGGTGGATGCGGGGAGGATGTTCCCGATGATGGGTGAAACTAGAACTAGGGGGCATAGTCTTAGAATAAGGGGCTGCTCTTTCAAAACTGAGATGAGGAGGAACTACTTCACTCAGAGGGTGGTAGGTCCATGGAATATGCTGCCCCAAAAAGCTGTAGAAGCTACATCATTACATAAATTTAAAACAGAAATAGACAGTTTCCTAGAAGTAAAGGGAATTAAGGGTTACGGGGAGCGGGCAGGAATTTGGACATGAGTCTAGGTTCGGATCGGTCATGGCCCTGTGGGTAGCGGAGCGGGCCCAGGGGCCGTGTAGCCTGATCCTGCTCCTATTTCGTGTGTCCAATTCTGTTAGATTCAGGAGATGGTTCTGTGATAGTAGATTGGCGGTTAGGATCAGATCAGCCATGATCTTATTGAATGGCAGAGCAGGCTCGAGGGGCCGATTGGCCTACTCCTGCTCCTATTTCTTATGTTCTTATGAGCATTTCCCATATACCCCCCTCCATAAAATGGTGTTTTTTCCTGACACTTTATTTTCAAATATTTTGGATTCTACAATGATCCTGGGGTGTACTTTTAAAGAAAAATGAAGGAACACCTTACATTTTGTGAAACTGTTATTTTTATTTTGCTATTATAATAATAATTATTTTTCCCCAGTACTGTAGTAGTAAATGACCTATTACTGGGGGAGGGGGGGGGGGGGGTGCGGAAAATAGTTCATTTTATTTCAATCCTCATCTTATTTGAACATAGTCAGTGCTGTGGGCAGCAAATTCCAGCCACAGGTGGTGATTTCAAGAGGCCTCTGGAACATGGTCCACATAACCAAGTTTTGAATCTTCACGTTAAAAGTGAGTCATTCCGTAAACACTCCTTCCTCTCCAAAAACCAACAGTTCATGTTGGAATGGTTCTCCCTTTCCTCGCTCAAGCAATGCAATAAGAGGTTTTGGTTCTTTTACAGGAACTGAGGAGCAACGAAGCATAATCCAGTTAGTCATTGGAGTCCGTGGGAGTGTGATAGCTGGGATACCTGCGGTAAGCCCGTCATCAGAGGAGGGATAACTCCAGAAAAACAAGGTAAGGGAAGGGCGTAAATGGGTAGTGTAGTCAATGAAATTCTCAGCAACACAGTAATCAATGTAACAGAGTGGGGGAACCTCAGGATACAAGCCTGAACAGGACTGGAACAAGTACCCAATGACGTAAGAAAACTACTAGGCACTTGGTCTAAGCATTAAACAAAGCTTTAATCAACTGTTTTACAACATGGAGGTCTAGTTGTGTCCTTCACTAGTTCCTGTTAAGAATGTCCTGCGCAAGCTGGGCCCGTGCCCGAGTATTTATACTTTCCCTGGACAGCGCCACCCGCAGACTGCTCAGTATTATTTCATAAGTCTGTCTTTCATGAATGACTGATCCATGTCACCCAACACATCTGACAAAAAAGCCAGACATAACTGGCAGCTGTGTGTGGGTTCCCATTGCAGCATCTTTAATCTGAATAAAGGCATGGAGTTTAAGAGAAGTTGTTCAGGGTGAGAACAAGTTCAACCAGGCAGAGAAGGGCGATGCTGGATGGAAACTGGTTGGGCCACTGTTTGAGGAAGCTGGGGATCCAAAGATCATCCTGGTGAGGGATAGAAGTGCAGAGTGACTGTCCCTGATGAAAGGAGGATGATTTCAGGTTCTCAAGCCCCAGTCATCAAAATGAGGCATTATTTATATAAATAAGATGAGTTACAGACATAGGTGGACAGAGACAAGACAAAGGGGGATAAAAAAGAGTCAAGAGGAAGATAGTTCAATTGGGACAGGAGCAAGACACTCCTATTTGTGTATCTTCATTGGAGGAAGAAATGGGCTGTGAAGTTTTTTTTAAATTCTTATATGGGATGTGGTCGTCGCTGGCAAGGCCAGCATTTATTGCCCATCCCTAATTGCCCTCGAGATGGTGGTGGTGAGCTTCCTTCTTGAACCGCTGCAGTCCGTGTGGTGAAGGTACTCCCACAGTGCTGTTAAGGAGGGAGTTCCAGGATTTTGACCCAGCGACGATGAAGGATCGGCGATACACTTCTAAGTCAGGATGGTGTGTGACTTGGAGGTGGTGGTGTTCTGTGAAGAGTTGGGAAAACTATGATTGGATGTGGTAGGGGAACTGGGCAGGCTGGAAGATCTCCAGAAGCGAGGAGCTGTCATTTGGCCTCGAGCATGTCCTTCCTCCACACAACAGGCCCTTGTCAATAGGCTTGATGATGTCAGAGTTGGCACATAAAGGTACTCAGTCAGAGACCAATAAATTGCCATAAGGGGAGCGCAACAATTCAGACAGCTGATACCTCGGGAAGCAGTTCTCAATGAAAAGACTGAAAGAAGACTGAGGCCAGAAGTAATGGTTCAGGAGGATCAAAAGGTTGGGGACAGCAAAAGGGGCTCAGGTTCACATGGAGGAGTTACCTGGCCAAAAAAAATAGCACTGAAGTGAAGCTGGTAGAATGCTCAGCTTGAAATTCACTAAAGTGGGGATCACAGAGGAATGAAAACAACACCCTTGCACAGGGCAGATTATTCAGGGTCAGAAAGGGGAAGCTCAGCAATGATGGTGAAAGTCTGGCAAGCACATTTATGGACAGGAATGCAGCTACAAGGAGAGATGATCAGAAGAAGGGGAACAGGGGTCAGGGATCAGCTACCATTCAGGAACTGCTCAAGTTTCCAGTCCTTGCTCATCGAAAAGAGAGGGGGAAAAAAGTCTTTGATAAAGTGACGATGAGACGAAGAATGAAGACCAGGACACTACACTATAGAGAGAGAGGTTGATATTGATGATCAGGAGTGGATCCAGAAAAAAGGAAGGGTGAAACTTCGACTGGAATCTATGTGGGATAAGCAGAGAACACAGGTCAGTGGTGGGGCTACAACACTGGAGGCTTAATGACTTGCATTCCCTTCAAGTGCAGCTCCCTACTAGGAGTGCTGAATTTATCCTATATAAACGAAGACAAACAAGTGGAAACCCCCTTTGAAAGGGTGTGTTGCAGCAGAGACATATCACAGCCAATGACAGTGACGTAAGAAAACTACTAGGCACTTGGTCTAAGCGTTAAACAAAGCTTTAATCAATTGTTTTACAACATGGAGGTCTAGTTGTGTCCTTCACTAGTTCCTGTTAAGAATGTCCTGTGCAAGCTGGGCCCGTGCCGGAGTATTTATACTCTCCCTGGACAGCGCCACCCGCAGGCCGCTCAGTATCATTTCATAAGTCTTTCTTTTATGAATGATTGATTCATGTCAGACAGCATTTCAACAACGGAGTAGTGTATCCCTAAGTGTTTGAGGATCTTGCGACTTAGTCCATCTCAGAACTCTCGAACAGCAATACAGCCACCTTAAGTGAGGCAAATAAATCCGAGTCTATTATTGTTCAAGTCTCGTTCCATCAATACTGTAGTGATTGAATGGCCAAACTACATCTAGATTTCAGGTATAGTTGAAATTGCTTTAAACACACCTCTCAGGCCAAAGAAATACAGTCAAAGGAAAAAAAAAAATAATGTCAGAAAAGAACAAGTCTAATGCAACATACACTGCAAGGTTTGTGAAACAGCAATGGGATTTATTGTACTGTTATGGATTTTAATACTTCAACAGTAAAAGCTGTTAATCTGCTGTAAACCTTAGTGAAATCCTCCAATTTTGCAAGTTTACTTTATTGGTTAGAAGGCATTCTCTCAGAGTTAAGAGCACAGTCTCATGACTTTTCACATAACAAAACACAAGAGGTCTTGTCAAGCAGTTCAAAGGCAACTAGGAGAAAAATCCTTCTGGGAATAAGTGTAAGTATTTAACTAAATCAGCTTTTCGCCCACCTTTCATTTTACTCCCCAGTCTGTAACAGAGGGCCACAGCATCAGTTTCATTCAATTATAGACAATGCTGAAGGAGTGGCTGTGATTTCTAGGTGCGCAGCCACCTCAGAAGGGCTGCATGCTCAGTTTTTGAAGTGTATGTCCGAGACCTCTCTGTAGGATTTGCCTTAAGAGCCATTTAAGGCACCTTTATACTTGGGGCTTCTGCTCCGATCGAGGGTGTAGTGTATGTAACCGTTCTACCTTTAAGAGAACTATTGTATGTAACCGTCCACCTTTAAGAGAACTATTTTAGGTGTTGCACTACTTTATCTTGGCTGCGGTATACTGTAATACCGGTGGTGACCACACCGGTATATAAGTGCTGTATAATGAGTGATTGGGCAGATTCGCCCTGACCTTCAAATAGTAAAGTCCTGTTAAAGTTAATCTTGTAGTCTGTGTAATAATTTGCAATATAACACACAGATTTTACAGTGGCGACGAGTTCGATCTTACCCTGCGGCAGCGATACATCCGAAGCAGTTAACGAGCGTCGAAAAGAGGCATCCGCCCTCGTCGTTCTGCTGAGAGAAGACTCGAGTCTGCAGAGCAAGGAAGAAGGAAGAATTCAGACACGAAGCCTTCCATCAGCAACAGGCAGCGATCGTCCCTTCTGTCACGGTGGTGAGTGAGCCGATCAGCCACGAGAAGCAAGTCGGCCACGTTGACTGTGAGTAGGGGGGAAATAAAAAGAAACGGAGGATAAGGGCGGTGAACTCGACCACGGTCGGGGGAAAGGAGCCGGACAGAAGTCGGGGCCAGAGACGCTGAGACTGGGGCAGCGTAGGGCACGGAAGCCGCGGTACAAGCGGGAATGCAGCCGGGGTGAGAGACCGGGCTACAAGCGGGCTGGGAGACACAACAGCGTCGTGAGACAGCTCGACCGCGACCGGCGAAAAAGGCCGGGCAGCTACCGAGGCCGCGAGGCGCTGCGACCGGGATCGTAAGGCGCGGGAATAAAAAAAAAAATAAAATAAATAAAACCGCGGAGAACTCAGCCGCAGCCGGGGGAGGAAAGGACCGGACTGCGAGAGGGCTGGGAGGCGTGATTGGAAGCCGCTGAGGGAGAGACAGAGCCCGAGCGAGCGGGAGAGACAGAGCCCGAGCGATGGGGAACGGGACCGAGCGAGATTCCACCCAGCGGCTGGAACTGTTCGCCGCCAACGGGTTGTCCCCAGCGCCGGTTGCCCTGCCGAGAAAAGGGAACAAGGAACGCACTGAAGCCGGCGCGCAGGCTGCGAACCCCGAAAGCCAGCGGTCGGCGCCCAAGAGCAAAGCTTACCCCTCCCGCCAGGGGAAGAAACGCGGGAAGCCACCAGTAGGCGGGGAAGAAGACAGGAGCGGGAAACTGCCATTTTGAAAGTGGGCGGGGAAGAAGACAAGCGCGGGAAACCGCCATTTTTGGGAAAAAAAAGTAACGAACAAATTCGTTGTTGTTTCTCAGAAAGATAGTGAAGATGCCTAAGCATGGTAACATCAACGACTTCGATTCCGAGGTGGAAGATTGGGCCACGTATGTAGAACGCATCGAGATATATTGTGAGGCCAATAAAATAGCAGATGATGATAAAGGTCTAACCTTACTAAACTCAATGGGGGCGAAGACATACGGGCTATTGAAGCATCTTCTATCACCAGCTAAACCGGCGGATCAGACTTTCGCTAATATTGTTGCTGTCCTGAAGGATCATTTGAACCCCACACCGCTGATGTTGGCGGAACGATTCAAATTTTATGCGAGAACGCAACGGAAAGAGGAAAGCAACGCGGAATACTTGATCGAACTGCGTAGATTAGCGAAATACTGTCAGTTTGGGGAAAATCTGACAGAGGCATTGAGAGACAAGTTCGTGTGCGGGTTGTCGAAGGAAGGAACACAAAAGCGACTGCAAGAGAACGATCTTACACTTGATAAGGCTGTCCTTATTGCAGCATCGCACGAAGCCGCAGCGAGAGGCACTGCAGAAATGCAGCTGAAGGCAGCGGTACTCAGCGTGGATCAAATGACTTCGGGTACAACGAAATGTTATCGTTGTGGGAAGACAACACACGACCAGAACCAATGCTGGTTTAAAAACCAGGAATGTAGAAAATGTGGCAAGCTTGGTCACATAGCTAAAGTATGCCGGTCAGGAAAGAAGACCAGCAACAAAAAAAAGTCACCGCAGGAAAAGTACAGCAAGGTACACAAGGTGGCTGAGAAGAGTTCAGATGAACAGAATTCGGATTCAGACCCAAACGGCCAGGAACTGGGTAGTCTGAGAATTCACAATGCGAGTAAGGAAGCTGACCTACAAACTATCTGGGTCATGCTAAAAATAGCCGGAGTCCAAGTAAAAATGGAATTGGACACAGGATCAGCCCTATCAGTCATAAATCGAAGGGATTACAACCGGCTATTCTCACATATACCCTTGAGAGATACCAAGATCGTATTGCAGACATACACGGGGCATAAAGTATACCCCATCGGAAAGATAAAAGTCAAGGTGAGAGAGACAAGGGCAAAGAACACCAAGGAATGGACTTATATGTACTACCTGAGGGAGGTCCACCACTTCTGGGACGGGAGTGGATCAGGGAAATAAACATGGAATGGCACTACCTAAAAGCAATAACGAGTGAGAACTCGGTGAAGACAATCAGCTCAGACTCTGAAACTGATGACGATAAGACCAGCCCAGGTGCGAAAGACAAGTCTAAAATGGACTTGCTGACTAAGGTTGGAAAAACGAAGGAGTGCATAAATGCTTATGCTTCAGAGGAGAACAAAGTTTCAGAACAGAATTCCACTGAACAACAACAACATAGTTTGACAGAGAATTCTGAGTCTGTCCAGTTTACAGACATGCACAATTCTGAGGAACACCGGGCTCGAACTCAACTCCATTTCAAATTACAACAGCAATTAGAACAATTGAGTTGCCGTCTTGAGCAAGAGATGAAAGCAATAAAAAAGTTCTTTGACACAGAGTGGGAGAATCTGGAAAGACAACAGAAGCAGCTGATGGAGAAAAGGGAGCAGGAGCACACAAACCGTCTGCGCGAGGAGGCCAAACGAATCAAAGCTGATTCGGTTTCTGAAGGTGCGTGCTCTAATCTGGTGGAGCAAGATGTTCAGCAACTGAAGGCGCTTGTTAGCAGGTTGCAGGCAGAAAAGGCTGATTTGGTCGCCATGAATTCCGAGCTCCTACTGAAGTTGGGTGCAGCATCACCGGACGATTCATTTGTGGAAATTCGAATGGTGGAGGCTGCGGATGATGGCGAAGTAGAAACAGCAAAGGAGCCCCAGGGCAAGGTTATAAACATCCCTGCAGCTACTGGGAAACGGATGATGTCAGAAGAGTTAACGGTCAGCCAACTCCTTCATATGCTGAGGGACAAGACTCTGAAATGGGGACAATTTGAACATGAGCTTAAATCTTCAAAGGAGAGGGGTTTGGAGCTCTCAAAAGTTATTGAAATAGCTGAGGTTGCAACACAGACTGAGAAGATGGCAGCAGAGCAACCCTTGGATGCCAAAAGTACGCTGACTCACGTCAATGTTGAACAACAGAATGCTGAAACAACTGCTCCAGTAGAGGGATTGAATAATACGATCAATCAATCTCCGAATGAAGTTGAAGTATTGAAATCACGAATGAGGTCATTAGTAAAAGACTTGCAGGAAGCCCAGAAAAAGCTGGAGGAAGCTGAACACATGAAGAAGTCTCTTCAGGAGAGATGTCTGGAATTGGAACAAAAGCTGACTAACGTCCAGCTGGGCATGGAGGAAATAAAAGACCCTCTCGCTGGCCTAGCTCAGGACGACACCGATTATTACCACGTCCTGTTGAACGACACCGACTATAACGATGATCTGTTCTGCCCAGCTTGTGGGGAAATCTTCCGAAGTGCAAAAACCCTGAAGAATCACAAAAAGTCTAAGAAACACCGGGAGATGGTGGCGCTGCTAAGGCAACAGGAGAAAGAGGAGGAGGAACTGTGCATGTGGCTGGCAGCGGAGCACAGAGAGTCTCCAAGAAGCAGGAAAGGAAAAGACGAAACAGAAGAAGATGACCCATCTGAACCATTATCACCCCTACCAGATCACGCATGTGGTCCCTCCGAACGGAACCAAATCAGTTTGGAAGTAGAAAAACTTCCCAAGGTACTCAAGCTTTTAGAAGTCAGCAATGCTGGTTCAGAAGTGACGGAAGTTCAAGCTGTTAAGTCCAGTGAAGGGCTATTGGATGAGTCACCCCAGCAAAGTGAACCGACTACACCACAGGGAACTGCTACACCACCGAGGCGTTGTCCAGACCGAGTCAAGAAGCACAGGAGGCACCTCCACAGAGACTGAATCTGTGAACTGTTTTCCGCAGAGACTGAATCTGTGAACTGTTTTCCGCAGAGACTACATCTGTGAACTGTTTTTACATGAAGTTGGATATATGTTATGATGTTATGTTTAATGGGGAATAAGTATGTTGTAAGCTAAAAAGGGAGGATTGTAGTGTATGTAACCGTTCTACCTTTAAGGGAACTATTGTATGTAACCGTCCACCTTTAAGAGAACTATTTTAGGTGTTGCACTACTTTATCTTGGCTGCGGTATACTGTAATACCGGTGGTGACCACACCGGTATATAAGTGCTGTATAATGAGTGATTGGGCAGATTCGCCCTGACCTTTGAATAGTAAAGTCCTGTTAAAGTTACTCTTGTAGTCTGTGTATTAATTCGCCATATAACACACAGATTTTACAGAGGGGGAGTGACATTGCTGCATCAGCCCCTGCATTCACAATGCTAATAATGGCTTCCTTATCACAACACGAGTTAAAGAGTTAAAGACTTCTGAAAAGGTCAACCAGTTTTAGCAATGTATGTAATGATATCAGCAAATAGTGATGTTATTTGCCTGTTTGATTATGATGCCTTAACAGCATGTTTGCAGGTATTGATTACTTATGCCTGACCAGCAGAGGTCATGTGACCGAGACAAGCAAGGCAGTTTGGTTTTAGTTTCAGTTTTCGTTCTAGATGCATCACTAGCATCGTGTCTCCTGTAAAGCTGTAAAAAAAGAGTTGAACAAGCTTTAGATTAAAAGACATTCTCTTTCATAAATGTCTCGTCATTGAACCCACAAAGAAATCAATACATGGTGTCAGAAGTGATTGAAAGAGATGAAGAGAAAAAATCTGAAGTTAAATCAGCTCTCCACAAATTAGCAAGCCAAAAGAGAACATCGTTACTTACCATTAGAGAATAGCTAACGAAGTGAAAAATGGAAGGTTTACTCCCACCGGCGACGCTTCAGTTAACAGGTAATGTGGCTGAAAATTGGAGGAGATTCAAACAACGTGTGGGGTTGTATTTATCAGCAATCGGAGCGGACGAGAAAAGTAATAAAAATAAATCGTCACTGTTCTTACATGTCGTGGGTGATGAAGCGCTGGAGGTGTATAATAACTTCACATTCACTGCTGATGGAGACAAAATGAAACTAGATAAAATAATGGAACAGTTTGAGGCCGACTGCATACCTAAACGTAACGTGACGTTTGAGAGGCACAGATTTTTCACATGTGTACAAAAAACGGGAGAGACTATTGATCAGTATGTGACTGAACTGAGAAACAGAAGCAAATCGTGTGAATTTGGGGGACTGACAGACTCGCTGATAAAAGACAGACTGGTGTGTGGTATTCCGGATAATGGTCTAAGGGAAAGACTGCTAAGAGAGCAAGATCTAGACCTGGGAAAAGCCATAGCACTGTGTAGGGCTACAGAGACTGGTGAAGTTGCAGGCAAAGGAGCTGTTCAGTGACAATAGCTGCAACGTGGATGCAGTGAGAAAGAACGGATACAAACCGTTTAACAAAACGAGCGCCAATGTGAAAAAAGAGGCGTGGCCAGCGAACAAAAATGAAAGGGACAATCGAAAGTCATGTAGTTGATGCGGTACACAGCATACACCAAAAAAGTGTCCAGCATATGGTAAAACATGCAATAGTTGCAACAAAGCAAGGTCCATGCAGTAGATGAAAGCGAGATAGAGGAGTTCAATGTAGATGTTGTGTCTGAAAACGAAAAAGAAGAAAAGAGACTGGATGTTGACACTAAAGGTGAATGACATACATATTCCATTTAAATTGGATACTGGAGCACAAGTTAATGTGATATCAGAGACTGATTTTAAGAAAATTAGACCCAGACCAAAGATACATGGAATCAAAGTGAAAGTGACAGGATACTCAGGTACTGAGATACCAGTGAAAGGAAGATGCATTGTCAAAGTAACACACAAGGACAGAGAGCACACACTAGCACTAATCGTGGTACCAAAGGATGTGCAAGCCATACTAGGTTTAAAAGCCTGTGAGAGACTGAACCTGGTAAAGAGAGTCCTCGTTGTGGAAAGTGAAGGAGAGACAGTCTATGATGAACTGAATGTTGCATATACACCGGGTAAGCTGATGTATACAGCAGACACGTTGTCCAGAGCTGTTGACCCAGGAGAGCCCGCAAACACAGTGAAAAGACTGAAGTACAAGGCAAAAGACAGTGGAACTGACTTCTACCAGAGCATGCTTGTATACCGCACAACGCCGCTCGAGTGTGGTAAGTCACCAGCCCAACTCCTGATGGGACGTCGGCTAAGGTCAAACCTACCCATCCCGGAGAACCTCCTGAAAACAAAAGAGGGGGAGAAAGTGAGGAAGTTCAAAGAGCAACAGAAAGAAAAGCAAAAGTACTACTATGACAGAGGAACACAAAACCTACCTGAACTCCACACTGGTGACCAAGTAAGGTTCAAAGACAAAACAAACACATGGACTCAGAAGGGAACTGTCCGGAGTGAAGTTCAACCAAGATCATACACCATTCAGACAGATGAGGGTGCTGTTCTGAGAAGAAATCGTCGAGATCTTCTCATGGGACCAGCCACAGCAGGTCAAGAGACTGATACTGTTGAACAACCTGATCACACAGCTGAGAACCAATCATCTGAGGCAACAACTCAGATTCAAGGACAATCAATCAGAAAATCCTCAAGACACGTGAAGCCTCCTGAGAGACTCATTGAGCAAATTTAAGGACTATTGTTATAGAAGGAAGTAATGTTATCTTATTCTTTCTTCAAGTTCTAGTGTATTTACATATTTCATGTGAACACACAAAGCAAGGTTAAAAAAACTTGATCATGATAATGATAATGTAAGTTCATTAAGTGTTACAGTTAAAATGCAGATTAATACAAAGAAAACATGTTGTTAGTTAAAAGTAAAATACTTTTGTTTTAAGAAAAGGAGATGTAATGATATCAGCAAATAGTGATGTTATTTGCCTGTTTGATTATGATGCCTTAACAGCATGTTTGCAGGTATTGATTACTTATGCCTGACCAGCAGAGGTCATGTGACCGAGACAAGCAAGGCAGTTTGGTTTTAGTTTCAGTTTTCGTTCTAGATGCATCACTAGCATCGTGTCTCCTGTAAAGCTGTAAAAAGAGTTGAACAAGCTTTAGATTAAAAGACATTCTCTTTCATAAATGTCTCGTCATTGAACCCACAAAGAAATCAATACAATGTAAACATGGACATTCAGTGCACGAACATCACTCTCCCATGAGCCAAACTACACCAAATGCAGAAATGCCTCTAAGTTTGGTAAAATGCAGAGCGAATCAATCTGTTTTTTGGCTGTATTGGTTGAGAACGTTGGGCAGGACACTGGGAACGGTTCAGCATTCATCTCAACCATTCATTCATCGTAAAAGGGACAGGGAAATTGCAGGCAGGTAACTGCACAACTGGAAAACCCTGATCATGAACTCTAAATAGGAGGGGAATTTTAAACAATTTGTTCAGCAAATGTAGATGGAGAAATCTCCTGCAGCTGCAGAAATATTTTTCAAGCCTTATTGAAAAATGGAATGAGTGGGGGTTTTTTTTTTTTTAGGCAGGATTAATTTAACAGATAATACAGAAGCTGAGCCACAACATAAATCTATCACTTCTCTCAGGGGGAAAAGATTAAAACTTCATGTGGGCACCAAATTACCGTGGAACCTAACCTGTGGAGCAACAGAGACTGGTTGAAGATTCACGACTAAAAAACGACCAAACTTGATTGGAAGAGTTCAAAACAGGAACTTTCTACTTTTACTACCTATTCATTTGAATCTTTGCCCTTCAAGAGGGGACACAATGATAAAATGTTCAGTACTGAACTTTGGGATCAGCTGCATAACAAACAAACAAACATTGCGTAATGGTTTCCTGCATACATCCACTAATTACAGCATATTAAAACATGCTGCACAGAGAATGCACCTCCTGAATGTGTCGCACTTCACGCAACACTATTTCCTTCATGCTTAAATCTATTTATTGTACATGAGACCGCCCAGCTCAGTCTCCAAAGCATACCTGCCTCAGAGCCATGAAACTCAGGCTCTGATTCTGCTTCAGTCCTTTCCCTTCCCTGCCCCGCTGCTGCCGCTTCTATCCAGAGTACCAATGCTTTCCCCGATCCCAACTGCCTCCTCTTCTCTCCCAGTGAGCACTACCACCACTAACACCAATATAACAACATGCATTTATCGGGCACCTTTAATGTAAAAAAGTTCCAAGGTGCTTCACAGAGGTGTATGGCGGGAAAATATGGAGAGTGTGCCGAAGGAGGAGTCAGTCATAATGGCACAGAAGGAGGCCATTCGGCCCATCGAGTCCATGCCGGCTCTCTGTAGAGCAATCCAGTCAGTCCCATTCCCCCGCTCTATCCCCGTAGCCCTGCAAGTTTATTTCCCTCAAGTGCCTATCCAGTCTCCCCTTGAAAATATTGTGTGTCTCCGCTTCTACCACTTCCGTCGGCAACGAGTTCCAGGCCCTCACCACTCGCTGCGTAAAAAAGTTTTTCCTCACATCCCCCCTATATCTCTTGCCCAAAACCTTAAATCTGTGTCCTCTAGTCCTTGTACCATCAACTAGTGGGAACAGCCTTTCCCCGTCTAGCCTCTCCAAATCCGTCATAATCTTGTACACCTCTATCAAATCAACCCTCAACCTCATTTGCTCTAATGAAAACAAATCCAGTTCTCCAACCTGTCCTTGTAGCTAAGATCCCCCATCCCCAGAACCATTCTGGTAAATCTCCTCTGTACCCTCTCAAGGGCCTTCACATCCTTCCAAAGGTGTGGTGACCAGAACTGGATGCAATACTCCAGTTGTGGCCTAACCAGTGCTTTATAAAGATTCAGCATAACTTCTCTACTTTTGTACTCAATACCGCTATTTATGAAACCCAAGATCCCATATGCTTTGCTAACCACTCTCTCAATATGTCCTGCCACCTTCAGGGACCTATGCACATTAACTCCCAGGCCCTTCTGTCCCTGCATACTCTTTAAAACTGTGCCATTAAGTGTATACTGCCTCTCCCGGTTCCTTCTGCCAAAATGCATCACCTCACACTTCTCTGTATTAAATTCCATCTGCCACTTGTCTGCCCATTCTGCTAGCCTTTCTATGTCCTTTGCAGTTGATTGGAGATATTAGGAGGTGACCAAAAGCTTTGTCGAAGAGGTGGGTCATAAAGGGGGGGGGGGGCGGGGAAAGACGGCGGGGGGGGGTAGAGTTGAGAGGAGAGAGGGAAAGGCAGAGGAGTTCAGAGGAAATTCTAGGGCGCGGAGCATAGACTGCTGAAGTCATGGCCACCAATAGTGGGACGAAGCGAGGGGGACGCTTGTACAAGGTTGAAGTTAGAGGAACAAGAGTTTGGGGTGGGGGAGGGGACATTAGAGATAGGAAGTCCGAGGCCATGAAGGGATTTAAGCACGTGGATGAAAATTTTAAATTTGAGGCATTGGGTGATCAGAAGCCAAAGTCAGTCAGCAAGGACAGGAGTGATGGGCGAACAGAACATAGTGTGGAATAGGATGCGGGCAACAGAGTTTTGGATGGACTGAAGTTTTTGATGGCTGGTGGGCAGGAGATTGGCCAGGAGAGCACGTGAAGAGTCCAAGCTGGAGGTGACAAAGACATGGATGAGGGTTTCGGCAGCAGATGGGCTGATGCAGCTGATGTTATGGAGGTGGAAGTAAACTGTGCATAGGGATAGAAGCTCACTTAGGACGCCAACAGTATACCAAGGGTTCCAGTATTCACCAATTGCTTGCCAATAAGTTATGGTGACTGTACACTTATTACAGTATTTTCTGAATGTACATCAACTATTACAATATTTGCTGACTATATACTAACTGTTACATAATCACAAACTGAGAACCAGCAATGGCATTCAGAAAATCCGAAACAGCATAACAGAGACAAATAAAGACAAGGGAACAGTATTGAGAAAGGGGCACCTAACATCCCCAACAGGACCAAGGTGACACCAGGCCATGATACCCCAGATCACACCTCATTTTCCTCCTCCTCCTCGTCAATTCTTGCCAGATCTTTATCCTCTCTGCTGGAAACCTGCTCCAAATAATGCTTCTAGATTTTAGCACCCCCAATGCTTGTGCACCCCATGACCTCCTCCCCATTCCTCAGCCCCAGGACTCCCTCATCGCTCCATGACCAACTCCCAGATCCTGTTACACACCTCTCACCAGAAAGACCCTAGAACTCCTCTCACACTGCTTTGAACCACCTCAATATTCCCAGACCCCAGAACCACCTTCCCCAGTTCTCTCCCACCAATGACACCCACAAATGCAATTAGTCTCCATAATTCCCCCCACTCTCACCAAACACTACTGAATTACTGGTTCCCCCTCCAAGTGCTCCCATATCCCAGGACCCCTCCACTACTACTTCTTGACCATAGACTCAACCCTACACCCAGAGATATCTCTTCCCCCATTCCTACAACACTCTGGTACACCCTTCCCAACCCAGGTCTCTCTCTCTCTCTCCCCGCTCCGCCACACTTTCTCCATACTCCCAGCTCTCCGAATCCTGGGCTCCCTTCCCACTTCTCCAATCCTGCCCCTCCCCCTCAATTCTCCCAGACACCTCCTGGGCTTTCAAAA
Organism: Somniosus microcephalus; assembly: GCF_052327205.1. NCBI lineage: Eukaryota > Metazoa > Chordata > Chondrichthyes > Squaliformes > Somniosidae > Somniosus > Somniosus microcephalus. Next base: position 20,903,337 of record NC_141013.1, read on the forward strand.
AGACGAGGCACAAAAATTACGTACATTGGCATTAAGTCACTTATCTGTGCCCTCCATTGGAGAACAGAGCGTGGCACAACAAAAGCTCAAAAGAAAATAGAGGGAGAAAATTAGTGTATCGCACCATATGGAGAACTGTTACCGAGGCCCCCTAATGCTCTGCACAATGCAAATCAGACTATGTTACAAAATGTTTTAGAAGGGATATTTGCACTATGGACTACAACGTATCAATTTAAACCTAACTTATAATAGCGGAGAAATCAGATGTTAGCATTCTGCAATGCTTGAGAATGAAGGGACAGGATACAGAAGGGGTTAATATAACAGTGGCAGCACAGAAAATATTGACAACTGGTTGTTAAGAAGCCACTGTGCCCCCTGTGAGAGCCAGCACAAATCCATTAGTCACGCAATGTTGCTTGGAAACCGACCTTTAGGAAATTAGAAAAAGCGATGTTCCTGTATACCACACGGAGACATCTAACCAAGATGCCTCCATTGCCTGTCTGACATTTTACAGAAATGTGCTGCTTTATTTGGTAGATCAAGCAGCATTGAGGTAAACACACCAAGAACACATTAATGTCACCCTGGCAGCAGAAGAGAGCACAAGAAAAGCTTCCCACAGCCTAATGCATCCTCACACCATCCTGATCCAGCAAGTAATGGGTGATCAAACATCTTTATTTTAAACTGAAAGTCACCAATTCAACCAATCTTTCAGCTTGTTCATGTTTTACAAGAAAAAAATAAATCTTTTCCTGCCCTTCCCCATGATCAACAAGCATTTATAATAAATAAAAACAGAAAATGCTGGAGATACTCAGCAGGTCGGGCATCATCTGTGAAGAGAGAAACAGAGTTAACGTTTCAGGTCGATGACCTTTCAGAAAAACATCCCAAGACACTTCACAGAAGAGCAGCAAAGAAAAATAAAAGGATGCTGCGCCAAAGGATATTCAGAGGGGGTACCAGAAGCGTCATTAAGGTGGGGGAGGGGGTTTTAAAATGAGTAAAGGAAGGCATATAGGGAAGGAATTTCAGAGCATGAAGCCCAGGTGGTTGAAGACATGACTGCCAATGGTGGGATAAATGGGAGGGGGTAATGCACAAAGAGGCTCAGAGTGCGGAGGGGGATGTAGGGCTGGAGCAAGTTCATGAAAGGATGAGAATTTTAAATTTGATGCATTAGGGAACCAGAGACTAATGCAAGTCAGTGAGGGCAGGGGGTGATGGGTGAATGGAACTTGGTGCAGGATAGGATGAGGACAGCAGAGTTCTGGATAAGCTGAAGTTTATGATGGGTGGAGGTTTGAGGAGGACAGGAAGCAAGTGAATTCAGAGGAGAGGGAGCAGAGTTGAAGATTGAAATCAAAGGATGAGTTGCTGCTCAAAGCAGATACCAAGGGAGGGAGCAGTAGACAAATTGAAGATTTCAAAGAAGATGTGGGTGGGGGTGGGCGGAGGTGGGACAAGGTGAAGTGCGGGATATCAATCAGATTAGAGCTGACCAGTATCGGACTTTACTTTCCCACTTTCTCCCACTGTTGGCTGCACACAACTGGAGGCAAAAACATTTTAAGATGAGCTGATGGTTTCAGGGTTGGAGTTCGAGGTATGTTTATTTAATATGTTTCCAAAAGAAGTAAGCAAATCAGCTATTAAAATGCAGCTTTTAGAAAACTTACTTTCCTCAAAAGAAAGAAAGTCTTGCAATTATACAGCGCATTTCACGACCACCGGATGTCCCAAAGTGCTTTATAGCCAATAAAGTACTTTTTCCAAGTGTAGTCAATGCTGTGATGTAGCAGCCAATTTGTGCACAGCAAGCTCCCACAAACAGCAATGTGGTAATGACCAAATAAACTGTTTTAGTGATGTTGATTGAGGGATAAATATTGGCCAGGACACCAGGGATAACTCCCCTGCTCTTCTTCAAATAGTGCCACGGGATCTTTTACATCCACTTGAGTGCGCAGACGGGGCCTCGGTTTAACGTTTCATCCGAAAGACGGCACCTCCGACAGCGCAGCGCTCCCTCAGCAATGCACTGGAGTGTCAGCCTAGATTTTTGTGCTCAGACTTTGAACCCACAATCTTCTGACTCCGAGGCGAGGGTGCTACCCACTGAGCCACGACTGACAAGAGAACCTCTTTGGGCATGCCTTGACTATTGTCTTAAATGAAAGCTTCCCCCCACCCCCGCCTTTAAGATTGAATAGAGACTCTTAAAATAAGCAGAATTTTTCCTGGTGTGAATGCGTGGACGGGCTTTATTTGAGCATTCCCGTCACGCACATATGGAATTGCCAAGGTTTAGAAACAAAATAAGGAGGTTGGTGAATTTTACTGAATTTAATATAAAAATGACACAGATCCCACTATAGCGTATTACGGTGCTGTGTGATGTTCAACATTGAACCAAGTGATGTTCTGTAACTTTGAAATGCGGTTTTCCGTTTTCCCCACACATTCGTGATGGAGGTCCTTTCACTACCATGAAATAAATCAGGCAAAGAGATCACACCACCCACCATAGCAGAGCAATCAACATCCACAGGCAAATGCAAGGAGCAACAATAACATTTAGTAAGAATGTCATTGCCTCCTGTGGCCAGTCAGGAAGGTTCACACAGTTCCTGCACTTTAGTTACAGTGAGTTATAATTAACTTCTAGACAGTCAAAAGTACATAGAAATTACGGTCAATGAACGTGAACCAATAATCAATGTCTTTTCTCAGTCTGCTATTTTTAAAAGGAGCCGACGATCCACTTTTTTAAATTTCCCATTTACAAATTAATATGACGCATCTGGTGTTAGATTCCTAGTGAAATGAACTAGACCCTGTAAAGCTGCATTGAAGACCCTGGAACTACTTTTAATTTAAAAATATAGGGAACCTAGCCAGGAGAAATTACTTTTGGCTTTTATGCAGCATTAGGGGGGAGCTTCCAGAAAGGTGTCAAAACACTAAATTGTCTAAGGGGGTGGGGGCATGGCTCCAAACCACCCTGGAAAAATGAATCGCATGCCTTCAGCACACAAATACTCCCTTCGGTCGTTTTGGAATTCCCCTTCAATAAAAGTGGTGTATATCTCAGCAAAGACTGGACAAGCACATGTCCCACGGTGCTTTCCATCCAACTCAGTTTCACATATCACAAGTCCTAGATTTAGACCAGATTTCGAGCAGTCATCTTTGTTGAAGCGGTTGGTCAGCTTTTTGCTAGTTTCCTAGGTTGGCATATACAGGGTTAGTACTGCATCTGAATTTCCCCATACAGGGGACAGAGGTCCCGACAGGTGGAGCAGTTGGTGAACCTTGTCACTGACATGCCATGCGGACCAACTTGGATTGGTACAAGGTGCTGAAGTACAGCTACAACAGCTCTCATATACCCTAGTATAAAGAGAGGGGGGGTCTGGCTCAGGCACTATTGATTCTTCTAAAACCGCTCTAATCACCATCTTCTAGAGGTCTCACAGCACAGCCACATGTCTCTAACATTGCAGACAGCATGAAGTAATCTGTCCTTAAATCAGCCCATTGGTCAGCTTGGCTTTGGACTGTGCAACGTCTAGGAGCATTGACGTAAGAAAACTACTAGGCACTTGTTCGGTGTATTAAACAAGGCTTTAATCAACTGTTTCACAACATGGAGGTCTAGTTGTCCTTCACTAGTTCCTGTTTACAAAATGTCCTAAGCAAGCTGGGCCTGTGCCCGAGTATTTATATTCTCCCTGGACAGCGCCACCAGCAGGCCGCTCAGTATTATTCCATAAGTCATTTCTACATGAATGGCAAGATTCATGTCAAGCATCAGCTAGGTTTGTTCTGGAGCTCCCCAAACAAATAGGGTTCTAGCAAATGGACAGGTACAATGCTAAAGATGGTGGCAAGCAAGGTCAGACATTCTAAAAAGGTGGTCATCAATTCTACCAGTTTTGCCAAGCATCTCTGCCACACTATGACCCAGCATAGATCAGAGAATAAGCAGAGCCCAGAAGTGGCTTTATCTACTTGTGTTTTAGTGACCTATGTATCGAAACACCAGGTCCCTCTGCTCATATACGTTTGAATGGACCTGCCTCTGCCTGAAGGAGCATTTCTGTCCAACAGTTCAGTGTTAGTGCTTAAAATTCTCCTCAGTCTTCTCTCGTTATATCACAGAAGGTCATGCCGATCAGTATATATCTGACTTGGCACAAACATAGTTTTATCTCGACTTTTATCATTCTTTGCTGAAGTGAGTATTCTGGCCACCGTAAACATAGGCTGGTTTCGAGGATCAGCCACGAAACAGCAGGTTAACCCAGTCCCCTAATCTGGTGACCAAACAATTTCAGCTGGCCAGCAATGACCACCTTTTCTGCTCAGAACCTGCCGATCGCTTTATAGAAAAAAATAATGGGTCATATTGTACAATGTGTCAATGCTATGCAATCTCACCAAAACAGATCATGTCCAGATTAGTAAAAACACTGAATACGCTCAATTCTTTGCATGCATTTATTACTTTCAGTTTGCTGTTCAAAGGTAATTTGGAAAAGATGACAATTCAACTTAAAGGATTATTGCTTCAAAAGTAGGCTTGAAGACACTACAAATTACTGCATAAATCTGAAAAACAAATCTTGCACATACTTCAACAGAATGGTTCTTATGAACGTCACTGTTCAAACAACTTTATCTGCCTCATTTACCCCATATCAATGGATCTGCCATTTTGAGCAGAGAAATATTAGCCAGAAGCTTGTGCAACATTCTGCACAACACCCTGCTGATATATTAGCTGAAGATTGAGTTTCAACCATCATACCGTTTCCAATTCAGGTCAAATAAGGAAAGGCTTGAATAATCAGCAGATGTGTGCTGCCCTAAATTTATGCAATTTAATTGGGAATTTCATGCTTTATTTTTATTTATTTTTCTGCAGAGTTTTCGTTTAAAAAGAATAAATCTAAATCATAAGGTCGATAGGATGAGGAAGGCTATTTGACTCGATTTAGCTCATCCATCCAGATGAAAGGTGTAGTTTCCCCATGTCACAGCATCTAATCTCTTTTGAAACGATCCGAATGATTGTGTCTCCACAGCCCTACCCAGCGATCCATTCTAACTGTTGATCACAGCTTGAGTAAAGAACCGCCTGACATCAGTCCTAAATTTGCCTTTTTGCCAGTGTGAACTTGTGTCCCTTATCCTATTGCTTACTATCTTGTACACTGACATCAGGTTCCCTCTGAATTGGCTCCTTTCAAAGCTGAAGAACCCAAGTTTCTTCCATCTTTCCTTCTAACTCAATCCACCGACACTAGGAATCAGCCTAATGGCTCTTCTCTGCATTGCCTCCAAAGTTTGAAGGCTTCCCTCAAGTCCCGGGTGACCATAATGTGACATGTGCTCCCTGTGTGGTTTGAAGATACAATTTTATCATGACATCCTCTGACTTGCACATTACTAATCTGATTTACGGTTCAGCATTCCATTTGTTTTGTTGATTACTGCTGGTCAGTGACTGGTATCTATGTGGTTTTTCCGTCCAATGTGGGTACGTCTCACTTATCGGCATCTCTAGTAAATGGATTGTTGTATTGTTATACAGTGGTCACCCAAATGTTGAACCGAGTTGGACAGGCCTCAGCTAGGTTAAGCTTCAGAATGGAGAAGTCCATCAAATATCGGGCCCAGCCAAGCAAATGCAGACATTGTGCAACAGCCTTGCAAACTCGATTGGCTGCCAAGGCAAACATGAAAGGAAAAAGGTCACTTTTTAAAAAGCCAATTATCTCGTGCTACAATATAGTCAATGTGGGATTCCAATTGGTATGGTTTCCAAGATCAAGGGGCACACAAGTAATCTGAAGGGCAAACAATATACTTCAACGGTGTGCCTCGCAGCTTATAAACCAGAGTATTTTCAAACCCAGTATCAATATGGAACAAACAGTTGGCATCTAGAAATATCTTCCACTTTTCAGAGGGATGGGGAATAATAACACAACATACTGTGAAATCGTACAGCACCGAGCACTTTGGAAATCTCTTTCCATTTATGTATGTGTGAAATGTTTCAGCACCAACAGCATTTATAAAAAGCCAAATACTTTCTAACCGAAGAAGAAAAATGCAATTGAACCGAGCAAGTCTGATGGGCTTATTCTACAGGCTGGCGGTGGTGTTCAGTGTTAGCGAGCAGATCTTCCAATTGGAAAGAGTCTGTGTTCTGATGTTAATCCCATGATCTTCTGAACACCAGTCATATGAATCAGCAAACAAGTCACTCCTTTTCATTGCACACCAGCACTGTCATGAGACCGGCACACAGCACCCCGCAAGGAGCCATGAAAAATCATTAGCCCTTGATCTATGAGCACTTCAGGTTGTGCCTGACTAATACTGCCCTGAAAGCAGTCTGTCTTCATCATCTCTTTCCTGTGTATCACTCCAGGAGACGCTCCTATCTTGCTATACTGTTAATAAAATGTAAAGAGCTGGGGTCATTTTTGGGAGGTCCCATACACAAGTGGCAACATTCACTGCAGTCCAAACTCGTAGAAGTTTGGAGGCACTGGTAGGAGATGAAGTGAATTGTGATAAGCGAGTTGGGGTCAAAGCAGCAGGGACAGTTACACATGAATAAGTTACTTTCCACTGCAGCATTGTTTTAAAAAAAAAAAGTCAGTGGCCCTCACACACTGTACTCCCGATGTTAGAAAATCCTGCATCATCTGCCACTCATAAATCCAGCAGCTGTACTGCTCATAGATATGAAAATCCAGCATCACTTGTAAACATGTCCAAAAAAAAAAGGCAACTGTCCCAAAAAAGCCAACAACTCAAAGACGGCTCTGGGTCACATTATGGCAAATGAATAAGTTGGTCAATTTTAACACATGGAATTCAATCATTCATAATTCTGTCCATTTCTCTTACGAAAAATGAAACCCAAAGGCTTTGTCTGGGCCATGTAAAAACAAGTAGTTACATGGAGTGAGCTTGTTTTAATGTAAACTGCAGGCATACCCAATATTCCATCACTTGTTTTGCAGGGGAAAACTAGAGCACACAAAACTGGGTTTTTTGCAATGGCCAAATTTGTGATGGGGAATAGGAGGTCTGAAGATGCAAGATTATATTCCTATTGGAGAAGGCCCCAATTTAAAAAAAAATTGTCCCCCATAAACCAAATCATTGCAGATCATATGGGCACAGGTGGGGAGCCAAAGATATCTGTGTAGCACAAAAATCAAAGATATCTCAAAATGAACTTATCGCTGTTTTCAAACAGAGAAATGTGCACACACACACAAAGCAATTCAAAATAAAAACACCACAGTCAGTCAATGTGTTGGGGGAAGGAAGCACTGCCTGACCTGCTTCTGAGCAATGAAGCACAGCCTGTCTGCATAGGAAACAGAGGCCACAACATAATTAGGTTCACTCGAAGAATAGGAAGCAGAAAAATCAATGCCCTTTGACCTTGACTGGAAAAAAAGAGAACTTGCCCAGATTACATGGAAGGAAAAACTGGCAAATGGAACCATAGCCGAGTGACACGGTCGGCTGGGGTCCCAATAATGAACAGGAAGATTAGAGCAAATTTGAAAGTATTTAGTACTTAAAAGGGCAGATGATAAAAATGAAAAAAGCAAGGACAAAATTAAGAATAGAAAAGTTAACTTAGTCAAGTTAAGGTAGAACCAGTAAGAGATGAAGAGGGAGGCAAACTTCCAGAAGAAAGTGAAAAGAATGGGAGAGATGCTAAATAAGTACTTGGTCCCAGTTTTCACAGGAGGACATTGTAATGTCCGTGTGTAATTGAGACACGGACTGCAGAAGTTGGTTATAACAGGTGTTTACTGAATGGAGACAAAACTGGAACTACTATACAAAGTTACTGCACAGGCTTATATACAGGGGTGGTCACTACTGGTACTGCAGTATACAGGGGCTGCAGAATATAGTTCCTTCTTCAAGGTACATACACTACAATTCCTCCCCTTTTAGCTAAACAGTACATAACATTCGATTAATAATTAAATAACATATTTACAATTACAGTTGCTATATACATTAGCTGAAGTTAATCAATTATAAATTCAGTCTTTGGAGGAGGCTTCCTGATTCTGTCCGGATAACGCCTCTTTGGGGTATCAGGTTCTTCTGGCAAAGTTGATTCGGCATCAACATCGTTGTTTGGTTCGTCTGCTTCCAATATCACCGATTCTGAGGTAGATGCAATTGGTACTTCGGTTTCATCACCGGGTGTATAGGATCGTGGTGTAGATTTGACGTTTTCCAGTGACTCTAGAATCTGGTCAGCATGGCGTCTTACAATTCTCTCTCCAACGTCCACGGTATACATTAGAGGTCCTTGCCGTGTGCAGATCGTTCCTGGCTGCCATTTCTCTGTGCGGTAGTCCCGGGCCAAAACTGGTTGACCTATCTTGAAACTCCTGGTCGGCCTTTCATTCATATTCTGAAACTGCCTGTTCTCCACATCTCTTCTGATGTTTGGCTTAACCAAATCCAAGCGGCATCTTAGTCTTCGATTGAAGAACATCATGGCTGGAGTTTGGTTGGTAACCGCATGTGTCGCATTCCAGTAGGCAAACAAGAAGTTAGCCACCTTGTGTTGTAGGGGTATGTCTTCATTACACATTGCCTTGATAGCCTTCTTGAATGTTTGAACGAACCTCTCAGCCAATCCATTGGTGGCTGGATGATATGGGGCGGATGTGTAATGCTTAACACCATTGTTCTTTAAGAACCTCCGGAACTCTTCAGACACAAACTGTGGTCCATTGTCGGAGCAAATCTGTTCAGGCAGCCCATTTCTGGCGAATATGGTTCGTAAGACTGTGATAGTTTTTTCTGTGGTGGTTGAGGACATTTTTATTACCTCTGGCCACTTTGAATGTGCATCCACCGCAATTAAAAACATCGAGTCCATAAATGGACCAGCAAAATCAATGTGTACCCTTTGCCATGGGGATGAGGGCCACTCCCATGGATGTAGAGGGGCTTGTGGTGGGGCGTTTTGGACCTTCTGGCATCCAGTACAGCTCTTGGTCATCTCTTCGATTTCTCTATCGATTCCCGGCCACCACACAAACGCTCTGGCTAAGTTCTTCATTTTTACCCCTCCCAGATGACCCTCATGAAGCTCATTGAGCACTCTATCCTTCAATTTGGGTGGAATTACTACTCTGGATCCACACATCAAGGTTCCTCGGCACACTGACAGCTGTTCTCTTCTCGGCGAGAATGCTGGCAACAGTGGTTCGCCATGTGCTGGCCATCCCTTCACCGTTAAATCATAGACCCTGGAGTGTGTCGGGTCATTTCGGGTTTCCTTTTCTATGTTTGCATTCGTCACAGGTAGACATTCGGCTATGGTCGAGTGGAATATCTCCACAGGATCCACTGCAGGTGCTTCTTCCACCATCGGCAACGGTAGGCGCGACAATCCATCAGCATTCCTATGCTGTTTCGTTCCTTTGTACTCGATGTCATATTGGTGTGCCCCTAGGAAAAGGGACCACCTCTGTAGCTGTTGTGCTGTCATTATCGGGACGCCCTTCTGAGGGTTGAAAATGGAGACAAGAGGTTGATGATCAGTTAGTAGAGTAAATTTCTGTCCGTGCAGGTAGTGATTGAACTTCTTCACCCCCCACACCAGGCTGAGGGCCTCTCTGTCAATCTGGGCGTAGTTACGCTCGGCTGCAGTTAACAAGCGTGACGCAAAAGCTATCGGCCTCTCTGAACCATCAAGGGATTTATGTGACAGTACCGCTCCAATGCTGTAGGGAGACGCATCACACGCCAGTCTTATCGGTAGTGATGGGTTGTAGTGAGCCAATACTTCTCTTGAAGTGATCAGGCCTTTACACTTCTGAAAGGCCCGCTTACATTCATCGCTCCATTTCCATGCTACTCCAGTTTGTAGCAGGGCGTTCAGTGGGTGCAGAATTGTGGACAAATTCGGCAAAGACTTATGGTAGTAATTCACCAATCCGAGGAATGACCTCAGTTGCGACACATTTTCAGGCGCTGGAGCCTTAACTACCGCTTCAATTTTGTCAGGGAACTTATGTAACCTCCATCAATCACGTGGCCACAATACGATATTTGTTTCTTAAAAAACTCGCACTTGGGGCGATTGGCTCGTAGCCCATGTTCTCTTAGTCTAGTGAGCACCTGCTCTAGGTTGGCAAGGTGTTCACTGTCATTTTCACCTGTCACTAGGATGTCGTCCAAGTAACACCGAGTCCCCGGAATCCCTTGTAGGACTTGTTCCATCGCTCTTTGCCATATAGCCGGAGCTGATGCTACTCCGAATACCAGTCGATTATACTGGTAAAGACCTTTGTGAGTGTTTATCGTGAGATATTTCCTAGAGGATTCTTCAACCTCCATCTGCAAATATGCTTGCGCTAGGTCAATTTTTGTAAAATGTTTCCCTCCAGATAGTGAGGCGAAAATATCTTCTATCCTCGGAAGAGGATACTGTACTGTGTGAAGGACTGGGTTCACAGTCACCTTGAAGTCCCCACAGATGCGAACCTTCCTTGGCTCCTCAGACTTATTGTTTAACGTTTTCTTCATGACAGGAACGATGGGTGTCGCCCACTCGCTCCAGTCTACCTTAGATAACATGCCTGCATTCTCCAGCTCTGCCTTGACGGCTGGGCGAATTGCATACGGTACCGGTCTTGCTTTGAAAAATTTGGGAATTGCATTCTCTTCTATTTTTATCGAGGCGGTTACGCCTTTAAGAGTTCCCAGTCCTTGTTGAAATACCTCTTTAGCGTTAGCCAAGATTTTTGACAATCGTCCAGGTGTGATGTCGTCATCCTTTTTACCAGCCACAGTCAGTGCCTGAATGGAGTGCCAGTCTAAACTTATCTTTCTGATCCATTCACGTCCCAATAACGGTGGTCCACCATCTTGCAGTATGTACAGATACAATTTCTGTATTTCCTTGCCGTTGTATTCGACAGGCACCCTTATTTTCCCTCTGGGGTATACTTTCTGCCCCATATATGTCTTCAAGACAATGGATATGTCTTTCAAGGGTATGTGTGAGAATAGCTGCTCGTAGTCTCGTCGATTCATGATGGTCAGGGCTGATCCTGGATCCAATTCCATTTTGACTTGGGACCCTGCTATCGTGAGGGTGACCCAAATGGTTCGGTGATCCTCTTTTGCGATTACGTTGTGTAGTTTGAGACAGCTTAGTCTCTTGTTCCCGGATTCACTATCGCTCTTCTGGTCTTCGGAACTACTGTCCGTCATCTTTTGTACTTTCCTGTACTTTTCCTTAGTAGTCTTTTTGTTGTCATTAGTCTTCTTCCCGGACCTGCAAACACGTGCAATGTGTCCCATCTTTCCGCATTGCCTGCATGTTTTGTCCTTGGACCAGCAGTCCTTCTGGTCATGGGTTGTTCTGTCGCATCGATAACATTTTTCAAATCCCCGTGTCATTTTATGGGTGCCGTATTCCTGTGGCTTTTGCTGTATTTCCGCAGCTCCCCTTGCTGCTGCTTCGTACGATACTGCCACGCTGAAAGCCTTATCTAGCGTCAGCTCTTTCTCGGAGAGTAACCTCTTCTGGGTTCCTTCACACAGGAGTCCACAGACAAATTTGTCCCGTAGGGTATCTGCCAGTCCTGCTCCGAACTGGCAGTGCTTTGATAGCTTGCGTAGTTCCGTAAGGTAATCAGCATTGCTCTCATCTTTATGCTGATTTCTCTTGTGCAATTTAAATCTTTCTGCTATCAGCAGCGGTGTAGGATTTAGGTGTTCCTGTAGGATATCAACAATTTCGTTAAAACTCTTCGCCATCGGTTTGACTGGAGTGATCAGGTTCCGCAATAGGCCGTACGTTCTTGCGCCCATTAAGTTTAGTAGTACCGATGCCTTTTTCTCATCGGCTACTTCATTTGCCTTGCAATATACTTCGACTCTTTCCACAGACGTGGTCCAGTCTTCTATTACATTATCGAAGGCAGTGATATTGCCAGTCTTCGGCATCTTGGAGATCAACGATGGCGCCTCCCGCGCTTTGCCTTCTTCCCCGATTGAACAAAATGGCACCTCCCGCGCTTTGCCTTCTTCCCCGCTGGATTAAGATGGCGCCTCCCGCGCTTTCTGCCTTTTCCGCTGCTGCCAGCGCTGTTGCTGGCGTTTTTATGCCTTGATGGCGACGCCCTATGGTCTTCGTGCGCTTCCCCCCGCGCTGCTGCCAACGCCGCTCTCCGCGGTCCCTGTGGCAAACTGCAGCTCCTCGCGGCTTTCTGCACTTCTAATTTCTTTTATTTTAATTACTGTTCCCGTCGTCAGAGCAGACCCTATGGGACGCTTCCCACCCTCTTCTCGGGTCTGTACGCTGCCCGGCTTCATAGCACCGGCCGCGCCCTGTGTGCTCCACCCTCTCTCTCCTCTTCCCGGCAACGCTGCTCGGCCCCATTGAAAAGCCACCCGATCGAGCTCTAGCCCGGCGCAGCCCAGGAAGGATCAGTGTACTACCTGCCACCAGCCTGATTAGCTGGAACACCATAGACTGGATAACCAAGCCCAGCTCTCGACAACCTCTCCTGCAAATCTTCGAATTCGATGAATCAGAGGGCGGTTGCCCACGGTCGACGCCCGTTTCTTCGTTTTTTTTTTTCTTTTTGGATTTCTTCCTTCTGGCTTCGACCTCTAATAACTTCGCTTCAGGGATGGATCCCCGTGAGGTGGTGCAGAACTGTAGGTAAGTTCGGATCTGTTCGTCGCCAATATAATGTCCGTGTGTAATTGAGACACGGACTGCAGAAGTTGGTTATAACAGGTGTTTACTGAATGGAGACAAAACTGGAACTACTATACAAAGTTACTACACAGGCTTATATACAGGGGTGGTCGCTACTGGTACTGCAGTATACAGGGGCTGCAGAATATAGTTCCTTCTTCAAGGTACATACACTACAGATGTGGGTATTTGGATTGTGGAACCAGAGCCAAATAGGTGTAGAACTGTTGATGAAGGTTATAATGTAAATATTATAAATGGTACTACATAAGTTATTCAAATCTAAGGTAGACAAAATTACTGGGATCCGATAGTTTACATCGAAGGATCCAGAGAGAGAAACTCATGAAGAAATGGCAGATGTTCTGACTATAATTTTCTACAATTCTATGGAAAGAAAAATTTATGCCACAGGACAGGAAGGTGACAAGTGTGATTCCTTGCTCTTAAAATGGAGACAGAGATGAGCCAGGAAAGTATAGGCCAGTTAGTCTTATTTCAGTTATTGGTAAACTACTAAAGTCTATAATACAGGATGAAACTGCTAACCACTTAAATAAAGCACATGAGTTAGTCAGGGTTATGCAGCACAGATTTCTGAAGGGCTGTTTGTGCTTGATCAATCATCTAGAATTCTTTAAAAAAAATAACAGGATGGATAATGGTAATGCAGTGGATGAGGTTTATATGGATTTTCAAAAAGCATTTGCCAAGGTACCATATAACAGACTTATGACAAAGTTAATAGCACATGGGATTAAGAGGAATGTTGCCACATCGATAGAGAGATGTTGGAGGGTGGAAAGCAAAGGTAAAATAATGTTTCGCAGACTGGAAAGATGTGGAGAATGATCTCCTGTATTGAGGCTGCACTTATCTACTACTGCACTATACATAACGGATCCAGGTTTAATCAAGGGAAAGCAACAGAAGATTACGATTAAGAAGCAGTGACGTGCTGCAGAGATGGGATGTGCATAGACTTGGTTGTAATTTAACATAGGAAAGATAAAAACCGGGACCAGACTGTCGTGGGCCCACCACGCTGAGGTCCTGGGCTTAATGGGTTGAAACCAGCAATGATTTGGGAATAACAATAGAAGGCGCTGGAAAAACTCAGCAGGCCAGGCAACATCCGTGGAGAGAGAAAGAGAGTCAACGTTTCAGGTCGAAACCCTTCTTCAGAATTGAGAAAAAAAGGCAGGAAATGAAACAGATTAAAAGGCAGTTTGGGGGCTGGGAAATGGGGGAGGGGATGAAAGAAGAGACATTAAGAGATATTCAAGGTGAGACGAGACAAGGTGCTCTACGCGGAGTGAACACACGTAAGGCTGCTGGACCGGACAGCATCCCTGGACGGGTACTCAAAGAATGTGATCAGCTGGCTGATGTCTTCACCGCCATCTTCAATCTGTCACTGGCCCAGGCAGTAGTCCCTACATGCTTCAAGACCGCCACCATTATTCCTGTGCCAAAGCAAACGGCTGTGACGTGTCTGAACGACTATCGACCTGTCGCACTCACACCCATCATAATGAAGTGTTGAGAGAGACTGGTCCTGGCTCACATCAAAGCCAGTGTTCCCACCTCTCGACCAACACCAGTTTGCCTATCGCGCACAAAGATCAACGGAGGATGCAATCACAACTGCTCTTCATTCTGCACTGAAACACTTAGACGGTAAAGAAACCTACATCAGAATGCTGTTCATAGACTACAGCTCAGCATTCAACACCATCATCCCCAACAAGCTGGCCACCAAACTCCACACTCTTGGCCTGAACACTTCCCTTTGCAACTGGACCCTGGACTTCCTAACTAACAGACCCTAGTCTGTCAAATTAGGTAACCACACCTCCCCCCCCGACCCTGAACACGGGGGCCCCACAAGGTTGTGTGCTGAGCCCCCTCCTCTACTCCCTCTTCACCTACGACTGTGTGGCTGTTCATGGTTCCAACACCATCATCAAGTTTGCGGATATACCACGGTGGTAGGCCAGATCACCAACAACGATGAGTCAGCCTACAGGGAGGAGGTCCAGTACCTCGTGAAGTGGTGCGCCGACAACAACCTGGCCTTTAACATCAAGAAAACCAAGGAAATCATTGTGGACTTCAGGAAGTCTAAAGGCGGAAGACACACCCCCATCCACATCCAAGGGGCTGTGGTGGAAAGGGTGGGCAGCTTTAAGTTCCTCGGAGTCTACATCACGGAAGACCTCTCCTGGTCCCTCAATACCTCCTCTTTGGTGAAGAAGGCCCAGCAGCGCCTATATTTCCTAAGGAGGCTGAAGGGATGCAACCTGTCACCCCGGATCCTCTCTAACTTTTACCGCTGCACAATAGAGAGCATCCTGACAAACTGTATCACAGTGTGGTATAGCAGCTGTACCTCCTATGACCGGAAAGCCCTGCAGTGGGTAATCAAAACTGCCCAACGCATTACCGGCACCCGGCTACCGACCATTGAGAACATCTACCAGAAACGCTGTCTACAGAGGTCACTGACCATCATCAAAGACCCTACCCACCCCAGCCACAGTTTGTTCGCCCCCCTGCCATCTGGGAGATGCTACAGATGCATTCGCACCCACACGACCAGATTTAGGAACAGCTTCTTTCCCAGGGCTGTCATCCTACTGAACTCTGCTAATAAACTCTAAAGCCTGCACATCTGTCAATGCACTTTATTATGTTTATGTTTATGTTACAAGCCAAATGTATGTTAAATGTCTTAATCAAAATGTACACTCTCGGGAGCCGCAAGCTTACATTTCGTTGTACTGCACTTGTGCACTGACAATAAAGTTGATTATTATTATTATTAGATGGTAATAGGACAGGTAAAGAAACAAACAATGGCTCTATGTCTATGATTTGGGAGCCCTATGTGGCGTTGTAGAGCCTTACTTCATGCAAAACGATCGGGATAAGTTAATTGCTACAGAAGTACTTTTAATTTTATTATACAGTAATCCAATTAGTGGCAGTGAATCAGTCCAAATATACAGAGATAACAGACTGGTGGGCTTAAAATACTATACTGTGTGCAACATGGACACAGCGGTGTACCCTGGAATGGGGCAACTTGAACAGCATACAGTTGGAAAAAAATGAAAGCGCCTCAATGCTGCACCAGTCTCCGCTTGATATATTTATCCACTGGAATCAGACAGTGTGTGAATCGTGTGGCTGAAATTGCATTGTGCCTGTATCTGCTCTTACAAGCCTGATGGAGACACCCATCAAAGTTAGGGCGTGTTTGCCACCATGGCTTTAGGATCAGCTGAAAGAAATCAGGCCACTTAATTTGGGCCGGCTTTCTGAGCATTTTTTAAAGGGAGATTACTTGCACACTAGAATCGTAGAGCACAGAAGGAGACCATTGAGACTATTCGGTGTTCTTTCTTCTCTCCCATTTTAAATGCATTTTTCTTCACTCAGATTAGAAATCTCAAGCTATGCAACACTGTCCTTCTCCAACTCCTTGGCTATTCTTTGGCTGGATACTAGAAAAGGCGTCAGAGCAGCCTGACATATCTCCCTCCTTCCTTGATCGCCGAGCACCAAGTACACACTCAGTGCCTGCTTCACACAGCATGGCTCAACATACAGGGGAAAACCACCAGCATAAACCAACGTCTTAACACCAAGTGGCATTAAAACACTGCACCACCTTTACTTTCTATAGCAACCACCAATAAACACCAGGAAAAGAGCCTCGCCAGATGTGCATGCCATACATTTGATTGGGAACAAATGGTCAAGGGAACAAATGGTCAAGGGAAACGAGAAAGAAGCTTGCATTTATGTAGCACCTTATCACTTCAACACGATATCCCAAAGCTCGTTGCAACCAATGAATTACTTTTGATATACAGTAACATATAAAAACTGCACAAGAAAGTATTTTGAATTCAGTTACTTCACAATTTTTTTTTTAAATGGTATAATGCAAATCAAAAAGTTGAATTCAAGGGATTGGAAAAGACAACAAAAAGTAATGAATCTCGCTGTATAATGCACATTTACTTTCTTAAACTGTTCCTACACTTCATTCAGGGGCTTTCAAAATCCTACTCAAGCCAACAGGAATCCAGACAAATCTCACAGCTGTGTACAATGTCAATCACCGAGGCCACATCCTCACTTCACTGCAACAGACTTTTGAATAAATTTCCTCTCCGCAAACTGGAAAAGACTTTGCCAGATTCGGAAAAAGAAAAAAAAGGCAGAAATAACAATTTACTTCTCCATTGCCACAGCAAGGCACTGCGGCATCAGATCACCAAAGGAGCGGTTTTCCTTCTACGTATTCTATTCACTGTACTGTTGGCAATATTGGTTTGGTGAATTAATTCAACGTTGCACAACTGGCAGAACCACAGTGGTGGGTTCTGGCATTGATGACTGGTGGTTTTAATTCCAACCAAGTGAGAGAGCTTACGTAGATCACAGAATTGTAGCATTTTGCAGCACAGAAGGCCATTCAGCCCATCACATTTGTGCTGGCTCTCTGCCCTTTCCCCATAGATGTTTATTTTTCAAATATTTCATAGAATCATTCAACACAGAAGGAAGCCATTCGGCCCATCGTGCCTTTGCCGGCTCTTTGAAAGAGCTATCCAATTAGTCCCACTCCCCTGCTCTTTCCCCATGGGTCAGCAATCCCCCCCCCCCCCCTTTATATCCAATTCCCTTCTGAAAGTGACTACTGAATCTGCTTTCACCACCCTTTGAGGCAATGCATTCCATAAGAACATAAGAAATAGGAGCAGGAATCGGCCACTTGGCCCCTCGAGCCTGCTCCGCCATTCAATAAGATCATGGCTGATCTTGAGCTCAAAGCCACTTCCCCGGCTGCTCCCCATAACCCTTCACTCCCTTATCTTGTAAAAATCTGTCTATCTCCACCTTAAATGTATTTAATGACCCAGCCTCCACAGCTCTCTGGGGCACAGAATTCCACAGATTTATGACCCTCAGAAGAAATTCCTCCTCATCTCAGGTTCCTTTATTCTGAAACTATGCCCCCGAGTTCTAGATTTCCCCACGAGGGGAAACATCCTCTCTGCATCTACCTTGTCGAGCCCCCTCAGTATCTTATATGTTTCAATAATTCCAGATTATAGCAACTCGGTACGTTAAAAAAAAAAAAATTCTCCTAATCTCCCCTCTGGTTCTTTTGCAAATACCGTAAATCGGTGTCCTCTGGTTACCGACCCGCCCGCTAGTGGAAACAGCTTCTCCCTATTTACTCTATCAAAACCCCTCAGTTTATTTATCCACTTTCCTTTTAAAAATGATCATAGATTCGGTTTCCACCACTGTCACCGACAGCTAACATCCCAGGTCCCAACAACCCTCTGCACGAAAATAAATTCTCCCAACCTCTTCGGTCTTTTGATGGTCTTAAAAGCTGATGAACAGAGCCAACTGTTGGCACTAACAAAGCTCACAGATACATTTTGTAGATGAAAAAAAAGTTTCTGTGAAACCTTACATGCAGTATTACATTTAAATAACGGTTTGCAGAACAGATTACTCAAGGCCACTGCAGGAACAATATGACATTCTGTTAAAAATCTAAAAACATATAGAACGTAACAAAGTATAAAAAAGAATGCAGAAAACTGCTGACGTCTTTTCAGACGCCAGTTATTTGTTTGGGGACTCAAAAAGATCTCCAGGAAACGGAAGATTTATTGTTATCCGTCAAAAATGTCATTCCTCAAGAAAATGAATGTTGTTGACACAAGCAGCTTAATCCAGGTTACATTTAGGAAAGAAGTTCATATGGGGGGGAAAAAATCAAAGTGCAAAGCATCCGGATATAGATGTTAAGATTTTTCACCAAGTATCACAAATGAAGGAGAAAACAAACAAACTTGCATTTATATAGTGCCTTTCACATAGTCAGGCCATCCCAAAATGCTTCAAGAAGCTATAAATTGCTTTTGAAGTGCACTGACTGTTATTCAGGCAGACATTACAACACTTCAAAAGTACTTCATCGGCTGTAAAGCGCTTTGGGACATCCGGTGGTCGTGAAAGGCACTATACAAATGCAAGTCTTTCTTTCTTTCAGACACAGCAGCCATTTTGCACACAGCAAGAACTCACAAACAGCAATGAGATAAATAGACAGTTGATCAGTTTCGGTGGTATTGATGAGGGATGTTGCCCAGGATCCCAGAAAACTCCGATACTTTTTGAATAACAGCATGGCATCTTTGAGTATAGAGAATTAAGAGGTGATCTAATTGAGCTTTGTATAATCGGATTAAAAGGAATTGACATAGCAGAGAGAGAGAAACTATTTCCTCTGGTGGGGGAGTCCAGAACAAAAGGGGCAGAACCTTAACATTACAGCTAAATCATTCAGGGTGATGTCAGGAAACACGTCTTCACACAAAGGGTAGTGGAAATCTGAACTTTCACTCCCAAAAAGCTGTTGAGGCTGGGGGTCAATTGAAAATTTCAAAACGGAGATTGATAGAAAAGCAGAGTATTTTTTAAGTGGAGAGAGATTGGGAAATGTTGATGTTCAGAGGGACCTGGGTGTCCTTGTACACGAATCACTGAAAGTTAACATGCAGGTACAGCAAGCAATTAGTAAAGAAAATGATATGTTGGCCTTTATTACAAGAGGATTTGAGTCGAAGAGTAAAGACGTCTTACTGCAATTATATTAGGGCCCTGGTGAGACCACACCTGGAGTATTGTGTACAGTTTTGGTCTCCTTATCCAAGGAAGGATATACTTGCCATAGAGGGAGTGCAACGAAGGTTCACCAGACTGATTCCTGGGATGGGGGTATTGTCCTATGAGGAGAGATTGAGTAGACTAGACCTATATTCTCTAGAGTTTAGAAGAATGAGAGGTGATCTCATAGAATTTTGTATGTTTCATACAGGGCTTGACAGGGTAGATGCAGGGAGGATGTTTCCCCTGGCTGGGGAGTCTAGAACCAGGGTTCACAGTCTCAGAATAAGGGGTTGTCCATTTAGGACTGCGATGAGGAGAAATTTCTTCACTCAGAGGGTGGTGAATCTTTGGAATTCTCTACCCCAGAGGGCTGTGGAGGCTCAGTCGTTGAGTGTATTCAAGACAGAGATCGATAGATTTTTGGATATTAAGGGAATCAAGGGATATGGGGATAGTGCAGTTGAGGAAGATGATGAGCCATGATCTTATTGAATGGCAGAGCAGGCTCAAAGGGCCAAATGGCCTCCTTCTGCTCCTATGTAAAGCCCACCTAAACCACCGAACAAGCAGTTTAAAAAAATTAGGCAAACAAATTCAAATGCAAGCACTGGGAACGGCAATTCTCCAGGTAACATTCATGCTCTACCCACACCTGAATCCAAGTGGAATGTGGAATGTGGTGAGAGGGGTAGGAAACCTGTCTAGACAGCTTTGAAACAGCCAGCAGCACAAGCTGGATATTTAACTACAGTTCGTAGAGTCAGAAAATGGAGCTTTTCTATCAGGATCCTAGTACCGTGACTTAGAAACTGACCACTTACTGACCCCAAAGGATAAAAGAAATCATAGGCAGGATTTCTACCCAAAGCTTTAATGGAAAAACAGCTCGTGATACATCAATATAATTACTCCTTTGCTCAAGCACAGAGTTGACATAGTATAAACCCTGCGCTCCACCTTAGTCTGCAGTTGCTGATGCTCCGTAACCATGGCAATGCTGGATCATGAAAACATTGTCAGGCACCCGCCTATCCTACCTTTGCTGAGGTATTGCTAAAAGTGGATTCTTTTTCTTGAGGCGGAGAGCAGGTGATCGTGTGTGCCCCAGCCTGCCACTCTCTCTTTCCAAAAATCTGTCATGGGCTTGGCAAGTGTGGGCCTGGACGGGCCTTCAGGGAGAGCATACACCGGCTAGTACATTTCAAGCGGTCAGCCCGTGTTTCACCAGCCGGAACACAGGTTAAAATCTGGCTGCAGAGGTTGTCCCATGAGCCATTGTGGCTCAGTATTTCTGCCCAGGGACTGTTGCAGCACAGTACACAACAACAACTACAACAACAACCTGCATTTATGTAGCACCTTTAACGTAGTAAAAATGGCCCAAGCCACTTCACAGGGGCAATTATCAGATGACACTTGACACTGAGCCACATAAGGAGCTATTAGGGCAGGTGACCAAAAGCTTGTTCAAAAGAGGTAGGTTTTAAAGGAGGACAGAGAGGCGGAGAGGTTTAGGATCTAGGCAGCTGAAGGCCAATGATGAAGTGACGGAAATTGGGGAATGCGCAAGAGGCCAGAATTGGAGGAGCGCAGAGATATCGGAGGTTTGTAGGGCTGGAGGAGATTACAGAGATAGGGAGGGAGGGGCAAGGCCATGGAGGGATTTGAACACAACAATTAGAATTTTAAAAATGAGGCGTTGCCAGACCAGGAACCAATGTAGGTCAGAGAGCACAGGGATGATCATTGAACGGGACTTGGTGCGAGTTAGGATACGGGCAGCAGAGTATCTGTCCTAGATTTCTTGTAGGATCCTACTGAGTGGAGAGTTGCTCCGGACTGAAAGAAGTGCTACTGAAAATGGTAATTTTAGTCAAATTTTTATAGATTTGTTTGGGGTGGTGGGTATTGAACCTTAGTTAACCTCTTTGTCAAAGTTTAATTAAGATTCAGCAACATTCTTTTTTCTGGTTAGGGGAATTACAGGTTTAAAATGCGAATTTGTACCCTGCCAGGTTATATGAAACTATATACAGGAAACTTTCGATTAACCGGCACCTAAATAACCGGAAATGTCGGTTAACCGGCAAACTTCAGGAGTAGGTTCAGGTAACTTTTATTACTTGCCTTCCTCCATGTGTTGATGTGCAAGGGTGGGGCTGCAGCTGTTGCTAAGCTACAGAGACGCTTGCAACTTGTGGCCACTGTTTTGAAGCGGTTACTAAGCAACAGGGTTTGTTGCTTTATACGGAGCTCTCCGCTCTCCCTATCTTTTACTATAGCGTTCGGTTATCCGGAATTTTTGATGAACCGGCACCACGTCGGTCCCGTCCGTGCCGGATAAAAAAAAGTTTCCTGTACCACACAAGCCAACTGTCTGTGTTTCGGACCCAGTGCCTGCTTGGGGTGAAAACATTTCACCAAGGCTGTCCCCTGTGCCACTGCAGTTTAGTTGCAATAGTCCCGTTCTGCTCTCAGCCCATCTCCTCTTCAGGATCTTGGTAGGTCAGTCTTGGCTCAGCGGTAGCTCTCTTGCCTGAGTTAGAAGGTCAGGAGTTCTAGCCTCACTCCAGGACTTGACCACCTAATCCAGGCTGACACTCCAGTGCAGTACGGAGGGAAGTGCAGCACTGTAGGAGGTACCGGTCTTTCGGATGAGACGTGAAAACGTCTGCCCTCTCAGGTGGTTGTAAAAGATCCCATGGGACCAATCGAAGAACAGGAGTTCTCTCCAGTGGACTGGCCAATGTTTATCCCTCAACTAACTTCACTAAAACAGATTATCTGGTCATGCATCTCACCGACGTTTGTGGGACCTTGCTGTGCGCTAATTGGCTGCTATGTTTCTTGACATTACAACAGTGGCTCACTGCATTGGCTGTAAAGCACTTTGGAACATTCCAAGGTCGGGAAAGGCGCTATGTAAGTGCAAGTCCTTTCCTTTCATCCGACCCGCCTGCTGCTTTGTTCAGGGATTAAACTATGGTGCACGCTGAAGGAAACAAAGACGGCAACCAGATGTGACAATGACAGCTGAAATCAAATTGTAAAATAAACCGATACCCGGAGCACAGTTTGATCCCCAGGGCATCAGATAGGATCTGGGATCAGTAGTCAGGAGCAGGCCAGAACAGCGCCAGCGTGCAATAGGTGAGGAAGCAGAGAAATTAGTACAACAATGAACCGAGGTGGGAGTGGGGGGGGGGGGGGGGGCCGAGAAAATTGCCTCTGTATCATTGACAATGGTAGAAACTATTCTAAAACAATTCATCAGACTTGGCAATGGAGAATTCCAGATTAGTCTGCAATTCCTTTGCAAGAAATTAGGGGAAATCCCTGCAATCTCCCACTATACAAGCAGTTGAATGTAACTATACCTCATAGACCTACAGTAAGGGTTATTTGAGTTGTCTACCTTTTTCAGGACACAGTCAACTTTTGCTCATTTTCTAGGCTAGCGTGCATACAGGAAGGGGTCCACACGGTTTTGTATTTCCCCAATTCCAAGTGGAATAAGTTCCAAAGATGCTTTAATCCACACATTTACACTGAGGGGAGGGCAGGAAGGAATATAGGGCTTTGCCATAGCAGAGGAGTGCTAGTCTCTGCATCTCAGACAACCCTGGGGACTGGCCCAGCAAATAGCAGAGCAAGTCATAGAGTCATAGAGTTTTACAGCACAGAAAGAGGCCCTTCGGCCCATCGTGTCTGCGCCGCCCATCCATCCCTGTCCAGTCTAATCCCATTTTCCAGCATTTGGTCCATAGCCTTGTATGCAATGGCATTTCAAGTGCTCATCCAAATGCTTCTTGAATGTTGTGAGGGTTCCTGCCTCTACCACCCTTTTAGGCATTGAGTTCCACATTCCAACCACCCTCTGGGTGAAAAAGTTCCTCCTCAAATCCCCTCTAAATCTCCTGCCCCTTACCCTGAATCTATGCCCCCTTGTTATTGACCCCCCTACTAAGGGGAAAAGTTCCTCTTTGTCTACCCTATCTATGCCCCTCATAATTTTGTACACCTCAATCAGGTCCCCCCTCAGCCTTCTTTGCTCCAAGGAAAACAACCCCAGCCTGTTTAGTCTTTCTTCACAGCTGAGGCGCTCCATCCCAGGTAACATCCTGGTGAATCTTCTCTGCACCCACTCCAAAACAATCACATCCTTCCTATAGTGAGGCGACCAGAACTGCACACAGTACTCCAGCTGTGGCCTCACCAGCGTTTTGTACAGCTCCATCATAACCTCCCTGCTCTTATATTCTATGCCTCGGCTAATGAAGGCAAGTATCCCATATGCCTTTTTAACCACCTTATCTACTTGTTCCGCTGCCTTCAGAGATCTATGTACATGTACACCGAGGTCCCTCTGACCCTCTGTACTTCCTAGGGTCCTACCACTCATTGTGTATTCCCTTGCCTTATTTGTCCATCCAAAATGCATCACCTCGCACTTTTCAGGGTTAAATTCCATTTGCCACTTTTCCGCCCATCTGACCAACCCGTCTATATCGTCCTGTAGCCTGAGGCTTTCCTCCTTGCAATTTACCACCCCACCAATTTTCGTGTCATCTGCAAACTTACTGATCATCCCTTTTACATTCTCATCCAAATCATTTATGTAGATCACAAACAACAAGGGACCCAGCACCGATCCCTGAGGTACCCCACTGGACACAGGCTCCCAGTCACAAAAGCAACCTTCGACCATCACCCTCTGCCTCCTGCCACTCAGCCAGTTTAGGATCCAACGCGCCAAGGCACCCTGGATCCCATGGGCTCTTACCTTCTTGACCAGTCTCCTATGCATGACTTTGTCAAAAGCTTTACTGAAGTCCATGTAAACCACATCCACAGCATTTCCCTCATCCACCTCCCTAGTCACCCCCTCGAAAAATTCAATCAGATTTGTCAGACATGATTTACCCTTGACAAAGCCATGCTGACTATCCCCGATTAATCCTTGCCTCTCCAAGTGGAGATTAATTTTGTCCCTCAGAATTTTTTCCAATAATTTCCCTACCACAGATGTTAGGCTCACTGGCCTGTAATTCCCTGGTTTATCCCTGCTACCCTTCTTGTATAATGGTACTACATTAGCTGTTCTCCAGTCCTCTGGTACATCCCCTGTGGCCAGAGAGGTTCTGAAAATTTGTGTCAGAGCCCCTGCAATCTCCTCCTTTGCCTCCCACAGCAGCCTGGGATACATCTCGTCCGGGCCTGGGGATTTATCTACTTTTTGGCCTGCTAAAACCGCTAGCACCTCCTCCCTCTCGATGCTAATATGTTCAAGTATGTCACAATCCCCTTGCCCGATTTCTATGTCTGCATCGTCTTTCTCCATAGTGAACACAGATGCAAAAAATTCATTTAAAACCCCGCCTACATCATCTGGTTCTACACACAGATTGCCACTTTGGTCCCTACCCTTTCCCTGGTTATCCTCCTGCCCTTAATATACTTATAAAACATCTTAGGATTTTCCTTTATTTTGCTCGCCAGTGTTATTTCATGGCCCCTCCTCGCCCTCCTAATTTCTTTTTTAAGTATGCCCCTGCACTTTTTATACTCCTCTAGGGCTTCTTCCGTCTTTAGTCTTTTGTAACTGCCAAAAGCCCCGCTTTTATTTCTAATGCATTTTTGTATCTCCCTTGTCATCCAAGGTTCCCTTTGCTTGTTGGTCCCACCCTTGACCTTTACAGGAACATGTTGGCGCTGTACTCTCTCTATTTCCCTTCTGAAAGTCTCCCACTGTTTTGATGTGGATTTTCCTATAAGTAGCTGCTCCCAGTCCACTTTGGCCAGATCCTGCCTTATCATATTAAAATCGGCCTTCCCCCAATTTAGAACCCTTATTTCCGGGCCGTCTTTGTCTTTTTCCATGACCACCCTAAATTTCACCGAATTATGGTCACTGTCGCCAAAATGCTCTCCTACTGATACTTCCACCACTTGCCCGGCTACATTCCCCAGAATTAGGTCCAGTACCGCCCCCTCTCTTGTAGGACTTTCTACATGTTGGCTCAAAAAGCTCTCCTGGATGCACTTTAAGAATTCTGCACCCGCTAAGCCTTTCACACTCTGATTATCCCAATTTATATTGGGGAAGTTGAAATCCCCCACTATTATTACCCTATTATTTTCACACTTCTCTGAGATTTGCCTACATATCTGTTCCTCTATCTCCCCCTGACTGTTTGGGGGCCTATAGTACACTCCCAGCAAAGTGCTTGCCCCCTTTTTGTTTTTAAGTTCTACCCATATGGCCTCATTTGAGGAACCCGCTAATATATCATCCCTCCTTACAGCAGTAATTGACTCCTTAATTAATATTGCAACACCTCCTCCCCTTTTACACCCCCCTCTGTCTCGCCTGAAGATTCTATACCCCGGAATATTGAGCTGCCAGTACTGACCCTCCCTCAACCATGTCTCCGTGATGGCAACAATATCGTACTCCCATGTGTTCAACAACTTCAGTTCATCCACTTTATTTGCAAGACTCCTTGCATTAAAATAAATGCCTTCCAGCCCTGCCATATTCCCTTTTGCCTTCACATATTTGCTCTGCCTTCCCAGCTGACTTGTTTTTTCCTCTGTATTTGGCTGTAAATCACCCCCTACTATAGCTCCACTCTGTACCCCATCCCCCTGCCAAGTTAGTTTAAACCCCCCCCAGCAGTGCTAGCAAACCTCCCCGCAAGGATATTGGTTCCCCTCTGGTTCAGGTGTAAACCGTCCGACTTGTACAAGTCCCACCTTTCCCAGAAGCAGACCCAGTGATCCAGGAAACTAAAGCCCTCCCTCCTGCACCATCCCTTTAGCCACGCATTCATCTGTTCTATCTTCCTATTCCTATACTCACTAGCACGTGGCACCGGGAGTAATCCAGAGATTACAACCTTTGAGGTCCTGCTCTTTAATCCTTCACCTAGCTCCCTAAATTCTTGCTGCAGGACCTCATCCCTCTTTTTACCTATGTCGTTGGTACCAATGTGGACCACGACCTCTGGCTGTTCACCCTCCCCCTCCAGAATGCCCTGCAGCCGCTCAGTGATATCCTTGACCCTGGCACCAGGGAGGCAACAAACCATCCTGGATTCACGTCTGAAGCAATCTCAATGCAAGACAAGGCTTTTGTGGCATCCTGGATTGTTGTCCAGAATGGTCGGATTTGAGGACATGTGCGGAAGCACATCAATCTAGCCACATCCTCTCCAACACTGATCAGACAGAATGGGCAAAATCTATAGAGCTCATGCAGGGTACGGTCCGCTCAGTGTATGAACTCTCAGTTAAAAGAAGGCCATTTAAATGGAACCAAAAGGATACAAGGGATTTGCATTGAAGCACATTTACTTGGATAACTAAGTTCCCTTGAAGCAACACCCACTTCCAAAACACTAAACTATCACAGACTATGACTGCGTCCATCTGGCGACATGCTGGCTTGTTTTATGCTGGGCCATTTGTGCTGCTCGATACAAACCATGATTAATGATGCAATGCTTTGTTACTTAAAAGACACCAATTTTTGCCTGGGGAAACTGTAGCCAGGGTTTCAGTCCATGCGATAAATTAAAAGCGGCAATCCTCCGCTGCTTTCTTAATAATTAGTGTACAATAGACCACACCTGGCTCAGTAGAATTTAGTGCCTGGCGACTCCCCTGTGGATTTGCAAAGTATTTAAAGCAGCAGATGTCCATCGTTTGGTTTGATATTTACATGAAAATGTTACATACCAACACTGATTTCATGCTGTTTAAACGCCCAATGCTCACTACTGGCATATTAGTAATCCAAATAGTTATATGGAAAAAGGTTCGAGGGAAATGTCTAAATAAACGCCAGTGAAAACTGGCAGAGGTACATTTGGTAGTAACCCTTTATATAAAGCAAGCGGTGTTCATTCTATTAAGCATAAAATGTGGTTAGTTTAAGGATTGTAGCTGTCACTTTGAAAGCTTCAGCTCAGAATAACCGTAGAATGCACTGCCGCTACAAGTTTAGTGTCGCTGCAAAGCAGGAGTCGCTGCAGTTATTATAGTATATAAGCAGCCTGAACTTGGTGTTGGGGTCTGACAAGGGAAGGAGGTAGTCTCACTCCAGAGCACATTCGAACATTACACTCCGCAGGTTTAGTGGCAATGCGAAGCCAAAACCACTCTCCATCGACCCCAAGCCTGCAGTGTAAACACACTGTTGGAAACCTCACTGTAAAATCAGTGTGTCACCACCAACGGACTCAAAACAAGGTCTATTACTGTCAATTATTGAATTTAATGGCAAAAGGAGGGAATCGGTGCTATTTAGCCCTCGGCAGAAAGGCCGTAGTACTGAAACGGTGAGCAATGCGTTGAACACAATTTATAACATAGAAGCATCGTCAACAGAGACAAAGGACAGTGCCACTGGTCAACGCCGATAGAATATTGGAAAACCATATATTGTCAGGGACAAAATAGATCACAATAAGTGCTTCATCTGTGGATGACACTGATCTCTCTGCCATTGACAACTATAGTCACCAGGAGCCAATTAACCTTGATCAGATACATGATATATGCACTGCTTGGTAATAAGTTATCTGCTTGGGCAACTAAGTAATGCACACTAAAAAGGTTAATAATTTTGTTAAGAAGAAAGGCTAATCTGTGGGTATAGGAATAGAGGCCAGCACTACCCCTGTAAGTATACACAAAGTAATAAATAGCCACTCAAAAAGTTCACATCCATTCGATTGTGGAGTATTTTAATTCCGATTCCCTGAGATTATAAAGAGAGTTGTAGGTAACAGCAGGAGAGATTGTGCACTGGTTTGCTGCAAGAAAGTTCCATTTATATAGGACCTTATCACATACTCAAGTTATTCCAAAGTGGTTCACATCCAATCAATTAGAATCATAGAAATATACAGCACAGAAGGAGGCCATTCGGCCCATCGTGTCCGTGCCGGCCGAAAAATCTAGCCCAAAAACGTGCGGGTTAGGTTGATTGGCTATGATAAATTGACCCTTAGTGTTAGGGGGATTAAATACGCGGGGTTACGGGGATAGGGTGGGATATGTGTTGGTGTAGGGGTTACAGGGATCGGGTGGGATATGTGTCGGTGCAGGCTCGATGGGCCGAAATGGCCTCTATCTGCACTGTGGGGTTTCTGTGATTCTGTGATAATCCCACTTTCCAGCTCTTGGTCCATAGCCTTGTAGGTTACGGCACTTGAAGTGCCGGTCCAAGTACTTTTTAAACGTGATGAGGGTTTCTGCCTCTACCACCCTTTCAGACAGTGAGTTCCAGACCGCCACCACCCTCTGGGTGAAAAAAGGTTCTCCTCAAATCCCCTCATATCCCTCTACCAATTACTTTAAAAATCTTATACAAAAAGAAAATACTGCAGATGCTGGAAATCTGAAATAAAAACAGAAAAAGTTGGAGAAACTCAGCAGGTCAGGCAACATCGGTGAAGAGAGAAACAGAGTTAATGTTTCAGGTCATGACCTTTCGTCAGAACTGGAAAAAAGCAGGAAATGGAACAGATTTTTAAGCAAGTGAAGAGGCTGGGAAATGGGGGAGGGGATGAAAGAACAAAAGGGAAGGTCTGTGATGGGATGGAAGGCAGGAGAGGTTAAGAGGCATTAAGAGATATTCAAGGCAAAAGGAGATGGTAATGGGACAGGTTAAGAAACAAAGGATGGCTCTAGATGAAGTGTGAATTGCGCTGGCAGAATGAAAGACAGCTGCATGTGGGAGAGAAGAAAAAATATATATATGATGGGGGCCGAGGTTATGATCTGAAATTGTTGAACTCTATGTTGAGTCCGGAAGACTGTAAAGTGCCTAATCGGAAGATGAGGTGCTGTTCCTCGAGCTTACGCTGAGCTTCCGTGGAACAATGCAAGAGGCCGAGGACGGTGAGGTCTGAGTGGTGAATTAAAGTGACAGGCGACCGGAAGCTCGGGGTTCCCCTTACGGACTGAACGGAGGTGTTCCGCAAAGCGGTCACCCAACCTGCGTTTGGTCTCCCAGAGGAGACCACATCGTGAGCCGCGAATACAGTATACTAAATTGCGAGAAGTACAAGTAAGTCGCTGTTTCACCTGGAAGGGGTGTTTGGGGCCCTGGACAGTGGGAAAGGGGGAGGTAAAAGGGCAGGTGTTGCATCTCCTGCGCTTGCACGGGAAGGTGTCAGGCGAAGGCCCCATATATATATTTTTTTATCCACACTTTGTCTGTGCCTTTTGTTCTTCTCTCCCACATGCAGCTGTCTTTCATTCTGCCAGCACAATTCACACTTCATCTCGAGCCATCCTTTCTTAACCTGTCCCATTACCATCTCCTTTTGCCTTGAATATCTCTTAATGTCTCTTAACCTCTCCTGCCTTCCATCCTATCACTGACCTTCCCTTTTGTTCTTTCATCCCCTCCCCCCTTTCCCTGCACTTGCTTAAAAACCTGTTCCATCTCCAGCTTTTTCCAGTTCTGACGAAGGGTCATCAACCTGAAACGTTAACTCTGTTTCTCTCTCCACAGATGCTGCCTGACCTGCTGAGTTTCTCCAGCATTTTCTGGTTTTATTTTTAAAATCTTGCTCTGTTGGGGCGATCCTATTTAATAGGGAAATACTGTAGGTCCTTCCTATTTTATAGTTCCAATTTTATACACCTTAATGAAGTCTCCCCTCAGCCTCCTCTGTTCCAAAGAAAACAACCCCAGCCTATCCAATCTTTCCTCATAGCTAAAATTCTCCAGTCCTGGCAACATCCTCGTAAATCTCCTCTGCACCCTCTCTAGTGCAATCACAATTACTGTTATGTAGGCAAATGTAGCAGACAATTTGCACATAGCAAGGTCCCACAAACAGCAAATATATGAGATAAATGACCAGCTAATCTCTCTTTGGTTATATTGATTGAGGGAGGAAATTGCCACACCAGGAAAACGCCTCATTCCTCTTTAAACAGTGCCGTGGGATCATTTACACCGACCTAAACGGCAAACAGGGCTTCGGTTTAATCTCTCATCTAAAATACTGTAGATATTTTGTAACTTTAGACCCTTAACAATACTCAACAGATTAATCAAGGATTACTTTTAAAAAAAAGTTTTTAAAAAATCAATCAATCCCCCTTGGCTGCTCCTCCAATCACAATGTGCTCGTACACCCCTCAATCGAACCTCTGCTTAATGGAGAAGGCATTGGGACCCGAAAACACAAACATTACTGTCCTTTTAATAAAAAAGGAAAGACAAAAATATGGTTTCCTCTGCAATACTTCAGTGTTATCATGGCACCAAAGTGTCTGGTTATTCGACAAGACACAGTTATCTTCCCCTCATACCATTCTCCAATTAACATTTCTAAATCTAATTTTACTTCAGTCTGGCTATGTAGAATTGGGTGGGAGCCTGAAAAAAATTTAACTAAATTTGGAAAGCAACAAAAAAAAACTGCGGATCCAGTTTTAAAAGTAAGCATTTTTTTTCTAACTGTACAGAACAATGATAGAAGGTTTACCAAGTACTTACTTTCACATACATAAAATCCAAATCCATCTCTTAATCCCCTCAGTCATGTAATAGACCCAAGTATTGTGTTGGAACTATTTTCTGCTCGTATAGAAGACTGGTACATTTTAGTCACATTGGGCCATATGTGGACTGCAGCATCCCCACAAATAAAACGGAACATTTACTTGTGAAATAGTAAAGCACATGATAATCCCTCCCCCCAAACATACAGGAAAGCATGACAAAAATCACAATCCTGATGTGACTGGAGAACAGAACATTTCTAGATGAATGAAGTCTTTTATGCATTTTTTTTTTTTTTTTTGCATAGCCCTAGAACAACATTCCCGTCATCCATTCAAGCACAAGAGGCAGGCTGTTTGCAGAGAAGTGATAAATTTATCTTTGTGTCCCTCGGATGACAATAACAGGATTATGCTCTGCAGAAAAATGCAGAATAATCTTTGCTCTCTTGCTGGTGCTTGGGAGACTGTTCAAACCTCAAGCTTGCGTAACCCTTTCAGGGCTTCGGTGTGGAGATAAAGGGAGGATTTCACAAGCTGCTCAGCCTGGAAGCAGACCACAGTCTTGCCTGGTGATTACGTCATTTCCCAGAGGACGGGCTCAGCTGGTATTCCGCACGTAGATGACCCTGAAATAACAGCCTCTTCGTCAAGATTCAGTATCTCTGCAGATAAACGATTCCCCTTCCTCACAACAACAGTTAATTGATAAATTTATTGCTGATCAAAAATAAAATACATCTAGGGCTTACCTAAAACTAATCTTCACCTTTTTTGATACACATTTTCAATGCATTTCTAGAACAAAAACTCCAATTGTCTTGCTGGCATAAGGAGAAGAAATTAATTGAACAAGCTACTGTGGAATACTGTAAATGGGACCCTCACAGAAAGCATAAAATGTACAGTACTGCACTGTGTGTGCTATTTTAATTCTAAAAAACTTGATTGTTTAACCCCATTTGGTAGGGAATTTTAAAATATTTTGCATGAAGACTCCAGACCACAAACTGGCTAGTCTTGAATTCCTGAAGGCTAGGATTGAAAAAAAAAACTACAGTAGAGGAAGAGAGTGTTAAAGCATGAAACAAATTCAACCCTTGTCTTTTAATTATAGGGGAGCTGTATATCAGGGGTCAGAATCTCGGTCAATTTTTGCTTCCCGAACTCCAATATCACTGTTTCCAATTTTAGCCCCCCCTACTGAGATCAACTAACTTGGTACAGGCCAGCACACATGGGGATGTTGTGTAAAGACATGATTGGGCTTGGTGACAATGCCCCCACCATTGAATGGCCTGCTCTGTAATGGGGAAAATTCAAGTTTAAACAAACCTACTGAAAAATAAATGAGAAACAGGAATCCAATGTGAAACAGAAAATTTAAATCCATCTTTCCAAAACATACAGCAGCGTTCTTCCGGAGCTATAATCCATCAAGTTTTCTTCTTTGAAAATTGTGTCCAGAACATCCCATTTAAAGTCAGGTTATCACAGGATCTTTGAGAACATCGCAGTCTCCTTCTCCACAAAAGCAAACACCCCATCCATAAGCTTATCAGGAGGTTTACATAGGTCCCAGCTACATGATGATTCAAAACTTATTTTGTCCAGAAAACCCTGCACAGAGAAACCTGTACAGCTATTCTTCTATAATATTAAACAGAGGGTGTCAAAAGTCCTATCAACAATTTCCCAATAACTTAGAGGGTAAATACACTGAGTGGTTATGTTAGTTAGACCAGGCTGCCAAGAGAAGACAGGATATGCTGTCACTGCAGTCAGGGAGTAGTGGAGACAGAGATGCACTTCCTCACAGCCTGTGGAAAATATCAGGGCATCAGGGAGAAATTCTACCAAAAATTCTCACAAATATGCCCTGAATTCAGAAATCTGAATGACAACCAAAAACTCCCATTCCTACTGGGGGAGGAGAGAAGCTGTGTAACACTGGCGGCACACTATGTTACAGCTTGCCATGAACAGAGGGACAACCAGTAAACTAAGAAAAGAGCATATATAAACAATGCGAATGTATATTTATACACTCAGGGATATACCTGTTTATACACTGTATGAATAGAACTGCGTTTATGTGTTCAACCATAAATGTATTTTGATGCTTTGGCAACATAAGATGTACCTTATCATGCCAATAAAGCGATTTGAATTGTGAATTGTGAATTATGTTAGTTGTGGTGGTGACGGGGGTGGGGGCAATACAATTGGGTTCAATGTCTCCAGGCTAAGAGGCGGCAAAGAAAATACTCCTATTCTCAACTACTGTACAGCAACTCCATTCCAAAGTGCAGGTCTGGGTGTTTGGCAAAGACAGTTTAGAAGAATGAGAGGGGATCTCATTGAAACTTATAAAATTCTAACAGGACTAGACAGACTAGATGCAGGAAGGATGTTCCCGATGGCCAGGGAGTCCAGAACCAGGGGTCACAGTCTAAGGATAAGGGGTAAGCCATTTAGGACAGAGATGAGGAGGAATTACTTCACCCAGAGAGTGGTGAACCTGTGGAATTCTCTACCACAGAAGGCAGTGGAGGCCAATTCATTAAATATATTCAAGAAGGAGTGGGATATATTTCTTAAGGCTAAAGGGATCAAGGGATATGGGGAGAAAGCAGGGACAGGGTACTGAGTTTGGATGATCAGCCATGATCTCATTGAATGGCGGAGCAGGCTCGAGGGGCCGAATGGCCTACTCCTGCTCCTATCTTCTATGTGTCTATGACAGGATTGGGCTTAGCTGTGATCCTTCTCTCATGGGGCGAATAAGTTGGCAATGTTCACGGTCACACTTGCTGATAACATTTTCATGAATGACTCAAAGTTTTGACTTCAGAGCACTGAAGGTATAGAATGGTAAAAAAAAAGCTGAACAGGCAAGATCTAGAAATCATAGTGTTAATGTGAAAACTTTTACCAGAACTTTAAAGATTTCTTCCCCATAATCTTTAACATGCATCACTTGCCCTCACACTAAACAACAACATTGCTATATATGTAACAAAACTCAGGAAGTCCAAGACAAAAGAAACCAGGGGCCATCTCAACATCAGTTTCTCATGGGCACAACACCAATAACAGAACTCAAAAGAAATAATACTCGACAAAAGTCCCTGACAAAATAATGCATTGCCACTAAGTTACGCATACGTAGCAGTGCAAATGGCACAGAAATAAATCACGGATCTAGCGAGTCGGTCACACTCCTACCGTTAGCAGTCTGTTGCTAAATGTGCTGATTTTGATTTAGCAGAGGGTGAGGCCAATGTTAATTTCAGGCTCTGCCTGCAATTTACAAGCACTGCCTGTCACAGCAAGTTAGAGTGAAATTTCAGATGATCAAAAGAGCAGCTGGAATACAACATTAGGTTAGGGAGTTTACTCTGTGGGCTCTCAGCTCCTCAAAGAGCACCATTTATTTCCGCTTGGCAAGACCAGCCATTAAATAATAACATGAATTATTGGTTCGGATCTTCACAGATGCAACTATGGCATTTAGACTGTATTCAATTTACTAATTGAGAGGCCATCATAGAATAGTACAACACAGGAGGCCATTCGGCCCATTGAGTCTGCGCCAGCTCTTTCACAGAATAATCCAGTTAGTCCCACTCCCCCTGCTCTTTCCCCATATCCCTTCAATTTTTCTTCCTAGTGTTTAGCCAATTCCCTTTTGAAGGCTCCTATTGAATCTGTATCCACCACCCTCATCAGGCAGTGCATTCCAAATTCTAATCACTCGTGGCGTAACAAAGTTTTTTCTCATGTTGCCTTTGGTTCTTTTGACAATCACCTTAAATCTGTGCCCTTTGGTTATTGACCCTTTTGCCAATGGAAACAGTTTCTCTTTATTTACTCTATCTAAACCCTTCATGAGATCAAGGAAAGTAGCCAAGATTGTGAAATTTGATCCCCAAAACATGGGTATAAAAAAAAATACCCAGAAAGATCCAGTCATCCCACATAGTGAAGCAGAGTTTGACTTATTCTGTCACCGTAAATCAATGGCCCTGCAAATCCTGAATTAAGAGAAACGGGAACTAATTCTCCTTTGAGAAGGAAGTCGTGGCATTGTATAGGACTGGGTAGCACATGAAGTTAGAGCTATAGATGGTGATTCCAGGGACCAAGTCGGAATCCAGCTAGAATTCCAAGTGAACTGGGTTTGGGCAGCTTCATCCCAGTCCCTGTGGGCAAAAATACAAGCCCATAATCCACTGCAAATGAGCAGAATCACCCGAAGAGGCCAGAGTCAGGTCAGAAAGTAGGAAACTAGGGAGTCAGGAAAGTAGGGAGTCAGAGTGCACTTGATGTTGGGGTTGAGGTCAAAGGCTGTTTAAACTCATTGTGTTTGGCTCATGCTATCCTCGAGTTGCTAGTATTTTTTTGATGGTGGCACTGACTCGGTGACAAAACTGGAAAAATGTTCCATTCCCGAGCATGGACATCCCTCATTTTGGTGAGCAGAGAATTAATCTCATCACACCTTCCCAAAAAAAGGTCAATTTAAGACCATACAAAGTCCTATACAAGGAACGAGCTTAGCCCCATCTCCGAAGAACTCAGCAAGTTAATCCGTTGAGTCGTGAGCTAGAAACCAGAAAGGTCCCAGCTCAATATGGCTCTGTGCTAAGTTTCCTGTTGGCAGCTTGGGTAGTGGTTGGGACACTACAATTGGACTCAGTTCCCCACCTGCTAAGTTAGGAAGGATAAAACTGATCAAGTTTCCCTCCTGATTGTTATCCAGGCATCCGTACTGAAAGCACAAGTGTGGATGTCAGGCAAGGGCAGGATTAGAGTGGCTGTGGTGCCTTGTAGTTGAGTAGCCTACTGACACGCACCATCACCGCTCAATTGAAAAATGGTCATTGAGGGGGAGATACCAGAAGGTGCCTGGCACCCATAGAACCAAACCCCAGGGGAAATCTACTCCTCCAGATAAACTGTGAAACTGCTGCAATAAAATGTATTCCAGCATACAAGTCTTTAGTTTGGTAACTGCCACATCTAGTGACTGAGGATTCAGCATGAATTCTGCAATGTCACTACTGGATATGATCCTGACCACACATTTAACAAAGACATTTTACTACTTGAATGGTTGCATAATCTGAATGTCCCATTAATCATTTCTGTAACGGATGGACTAATTGATGAAAATCAATCAATAATGGTCCTACACACATGAATATCCACCCTGAAGTAAAATGATCAGTTTCTTGGAATGAATTTCTGTATATGGCATGGTCACCTAATGGCTGACTAAATCATCATCTGGTGGCACTATGCCAAAGTGTCTACGCCACCGCTAGGTGAATTCTGAGATGCATTGCCTAAAATCAAAATCAAAGAACCTTATGGATGCATTGCTGATATAAATAAAACCAATGTATTTATTGAAACATTTTCAGCAAGACTTTTAAAGTAACAACAACTGAAAATGCTGGAAACACTCAGCAGGGCAGGCAGCATCGTGGAGAGAGAAATAGAGTTAACGTTTCGGGTCGATGACCCTTCGTCAGACTTTTAAAGTAATTGGTAGTAGGATTAGGGGAGAACTTCTTTCACCCACAGGGTGGTGGGGGTCTGGAACTCACTGTCTGAAAGGGTGGTAGAGGCAGAAACCCTCATTACATTTAAAAAGTGCTTGGATATGCACTTGAAGTCTGGTAACCTACAGGACCAAGAGCTGGAAAGTGGGGTTAGGCAGGATGGCTCTTTTTTCGGCTGGCACAGACACGGTGGGCCGAATGGCATCCTTCTGCGCCATAAATGTCTACGAGCCTATGAAGACGATCACAGTGAATCTGCAAATCAGCGACTTAAATGAAGGAAGATTCACAATGATTTCAAACATGATGGGCTTGGCTGTTGTCAGAATGGAGACAAATCAGTCTTTAATAATATGGGGAATTAATTTAAAATGCCAGTGTTCTTGGACGAGAACTGTATCGAAATGGTGAATCCAAATCGGCCCCACCAGTGAATACAAAGCCCTGAGCTTGTCTGTCCAGAGGCCTGGCTGCCTGCTCGCTTCAACACTCGTCATTCAGCCGCCAGGAACCAGGCTCGGATGGAACCGTTTCAAAATGGCCCGTCAAACGGCTACAATTTGTTTGTTTTTTTAAAAACACTGGAATAGGTTTCAGTGGCGAGCAACACACTGAGAAATTTCTAAATCTGGTTCAAAAACGCTGTTGAAAAATGATCACAACCACACGAGCCAAGCTGGCTTCATTCATTTCCGAGATTGGTGTGTCAATGTTGCTCAGTCTGTGACCTTAGGAAGTGCCGATGATGCCGAGAACCAAAATGCTTTCCTCTTCCTGCTTTCACTTTTTTTTAGGTCAATAAATCAGCTGGTCGGATACATTTCCTTGACGTAGCGAGTCCAAGTAATAGGGAGGAGGGCTTCTATTTTTGGGGTTAAAATCTCTGCTTCCAAACAGTGGGAGCTCGGTGAACTCTGGATTGCACAGCCCTGGGTTGAGGGGAGGGGGAAATCGGACTGCTCCATTTTAGTGCAAAAGGTCCACATGAACAAGCTAATCAATCGCATCTAGCTCTCTGTCCCCCTCACCCACCAAGATGCCATACACCAGCACAATCTGAGCTGCTCTCTTGCTCCCCGCTAATTCATTATTAAATCTAAAGGACGTGTCTAAATCGGGCCGCTGCAGTGACACGGGGAGAAGGACCACTCACTGATCCGTCTCGTCCCCCTTCTCCAACCATTGTTCTCCGAAAATCTCTCGCCTTGGAAGCAAATATTGGCCCTGATCGTCTCTGCATTCCGCATCGCAGTCAAATGAGATGCAAAAAAACCCCCCATCATATTTTTTTAAATACGAGAACTATATGTGCTTCGTGGAGGGTGCGATCATGTTGCCGGCAACAAACACATTGAAAGTGGAAGTGCAAAGGCTGTACCTTGGTGAAGAGCTCGGATGCTGCCATTCTCCTGCGGTGCGAGTCTGCGGCTGTAGCGCCGTCCGGAGCAGCCCCTTGTCAACCGGCTGCAAAGGTTCAATGTCAGCTGCAAAAAAATAAAAAATAAAGGCTTTCCAACAAAAAAAAACCGTACCCCACCCCACCTCCCCAGAATACTCAGCCCAAGGTACCAAACGCCATGTTACCTGTGTTACTGGAGTGCTACCCGGCTGTGAATTCTGGGTACAAGGGAAGATAGGCATGGAGATGCTTTCGTGCAACACACAAAAAAAAATCCGTGCTCAATGTGCCTCCCATCGGCAGCACCGAGTCACAGAGCAAAGCGTCAGAAATCTGGCTGGAAATACAGCGCCACCGCAAGGACCATCCCGGTGAGGCAACCTCGCCCCAGCATCCCAATCCCAGAAAATACAACACGCGAGACACCAGAAGATGCACAGAGCATCTGAAAGGACACTTTCCGCTGTGAGCCACATCTAGCTCGCTGGTAAACTGGAACCCGTGTTGGTAGAAAAATTCTACACTGAACCAGTCTGGCTTAACCTCACCCAAAACGGCTGTAGAGAACTGATAACACTAGGATAGACCACCCCCCCAGCGCTACTTATCACAATGCACCCTCAAACTGAGGTGGTTAAAGGTTTGTCTGATAGTTTTATTGGTTATAAAGATTAGGTCACATCCCTCTTGTACACATGTAATTGACATCGTAAAAATGAGTGGGAGCTTTAAAAAAGAACTTGTGCTTCTTTTTGGGATTTGGCTTGACAGATTCCACCAAATCAAATAATCCCAGATATAAAAACAGGAAATGCTGGAGACACTCAGCAGGTCAGGCAGCATCTGTGAAGAGAGAAACAGAGTTAACGTTTCAGGTCATGACCTTCGTCAGAACTAGAAACAAGCAGGAAATGGAACCGATTTTAAAGCCAATTTAGGGGCTGGGAAATGGGGGAGGGGATGAAAGAACAAAAGGGAAGGTCTGTGATAGGATAGAAGGCGGGAGAACGAAAGAGATATTCAAGGCAGGAGAACGAAAGAGATATTCAAGGCAGGAGAACGAAAGAGATATTCAAGGCAGGAGAACGAAAGAGATATTCAAGGCAGGAGGAGATGGTAATGGGACAGGTTAAGAAACAAAGGATGGCTCGAGATGAAGTGTGAATTGCGCTGGCAGAGTGAGCGACAGCTGCCATGTGGGGGAGAAGAACAGAAGGCACAAACAAAAAGTGTGGATAAAAAATATATAAATAAAAAAAAGCCGAGGCAAGCACAGGAGATGCAACACCTGCCCCTATACCTCCCCCCTGCCCACTGTCCAGGGCCCCAAACACCCCTTCCAGGTGAAACAGCGATTTACTTGTACTTCTTGCAATTTAGTATACTGTATTCGCTGTTCACGATGTGGTCTCCTCTACATTGGAGAGACCGCTTTGCGGAACACCTCCGTTCAGTCCGTGAGGTGGACCCCGAGCTTCCGGTCGCCTGCCACTTTAATTCTTCACACCACGCCCACTCAGACCTCACCATTCTCGGCCTCTTGCATTGTTCCACGGAAGCTCAGCGTAAGCTCGAGGAACAGCACCTCATCTTTCACAATTAGGCACTTTACAGCCTTCCGGACTCAACATAGAGTTCAACAATTTCAGATCATAACCTCGGCCCCAATCATATATATATATTTTTTATCCACACTTTTTGTTTGTGTCTTTTCTTCTCTCCCACGTGGCAGCTGTCTTTCATTCTGCCAGCGCAATTCACACTTCATCTAGAGCCATCCTTTGTTTCTTAACCTGTCCCATTACCATCTCCTTTTGCCTTGAATATCTCTTAATGTCTCTTTAATTCCCCTGCCTTTTATCCTATCACAGACTTTCCCTTTTGTTCTTTCATCCCCTCCATTTCCCAGCCCCTAAACTTGCTTAAAAATCTGTTCCATTTCCTGCTTTTTTCCAGTTCTGACGAAAGGTCATCGACCTGAAACGTTAACTCTGTTTCTCTCTTCACAGATGCTGCCTGACCTGCTGAGTTTCGCCAGCATTTTCTGTTTTTATTTCAGATTTCCAGCATCTGCAGTATTTTCTTTTTGTATTAGTAGCAAATAATCCCAGAACTGATGGCTTGATCTCGCGCGTGTATCTCTAAGGAAGGAATCATTCACTCTCCATGAAGCTGCACACTCTGTAAAGCCAGGAGCAGCACACAACTAGGAACAAACATCCTGCTGTAGAAATGATTTTACTTTGCACCAGGTTGGCTGTTGCAGCAGGTGTCATTGCAGCATTCATGAAACCCGTTGCAATGAACACCTGCAGTTCTGTTTAATTAAATGCAAGATGAATAAATTAATCAATAGCATCAGCTGGAATTATGTTACCGTATCGCTGATTGCA
This sequence comes from Somniosus microcephalus, assembly GCF_052327205.1. Taxonomy (NCBI): domain Eukaryota; kingdom Metazoa; phylum Chordata; class Chondrichthyes; order Squaliformes; family Somniosidae; genus Somniosus; species Somniosus microcephalus. The sequence continues at coordinate 20,943,741 of NC_141013.1, forward strand.
AGCCCATATTAGCTGACCTGCTAAATAGTTTTGCAAAATTAATTTACCAAACAATAGCAATAAATAATCAATTACATGTTGCAGTTGTGTGTTTAAACTGTAATTAAACAGCTGAAATCTGTTAACGTGTGTCAGAGAGTATGACTGAAACAAAGACCCAGAGAAAGACTGAGGTGCATTTGCATTGCACATTTAGTGTTGGTGCAAACCGGCTTTGAGTTCACACTTATGTTCAGCTTCTGTAATACAAATAAGGCCCAAACTCATTTGGTCAGGCCCTGATACTTGATTCAGGTTGCAATTACCAGAGACAACACGAGGGGGAGGGGGAAATATGCAGGAAGCTGTTATGATCTGGAATGCACTGCCTGAAAGGGTGGTGGAAGCAAATTCAGTAATAATTTTCAAAAGGGAATTGCATAAATACTTGAAAGGGAAAAAATGGATAAAGAGCAGGGGAGTGGGACTAATTAGATAGCTCTGTCAGGGAGCCGGTACACACACAGAAACATAGAACAAAGTGCAGCTCGCAGGGAACGTTGCTGGCAAGGCCGGCATTTATTGTCCATAGGTGGTGGTGGGCCTTCTGTTTAGAAACATAGAGGATAGGAACAGGAGTAGGCCATTCGGCCCCTCGAGCCTGTTCCGCCATTTAATGAGATCATGGCTGATCATCCAAATTTAGTACTCTGTCCCTGCTTTCTCCCCATATCCCTTGATCCCCTTCGCCTTAAGAAATATATCTAACTCCTTCTTGAATATATTTAATAAGTTGGCCTCAACTGCCTTCTGTGATAGAGAATTCCACAGGTTCACCACTCTCTGGGTGAAGAAATTCCTCCTCATCTCAGTCCTAAATGGCTTACCCCTTATCCTTAGACTGTGACCCCTGGTTCTGGACTCCCCCGCCATCGGGAACATCCTTCCTGCATCTAGTCTGTCTAGTCCTGTTAGAATTTTATAAGTTTCAATGAGATCCCCTCTCATTCTTCTAAACTCTAGCGAATATAAGCCTAATCGACCCAATCTCTCCTCATACGTCATTCCTGCCATCCCAGGTATCAGTCTGGTGAATCTTTGCTGCACTCCCTCCATGGCAAGAATATCCTTCCTCAGATAAGGCAACCAAAACTGCACACAATACTCAAGGTGTGGTCTCACCAAGGCCCTGTACAACTGCAGCAAGACATCCTTGCTCCTGTACTCGAATCCTCTCGCTATGAAGGCCAACATACCATTTGCCTTCTTAACCACCTGCTGCACCTGTATGCTTACCTTCAGTGACTGGTGCACAAGGACACCCAGGTCTCGATGCACTTCCCCTTTTCCCAATCTATTGCCGTTCAGATAATAATCTGTCTTCCTGTTTTTGCCACCAAAGTGGATAACCTCGCATTTATCCACATTATACTGCATCTGCCATGCAACTGCCCGATCACCCAACCTGTCCAAATCATACTGGGGTTTCTCTGCATCCTCCTCACAGCACACACGCCCACCCAGCTTTGTGTCGTCTGCAAACTTGGAGATATTACATCTAGTTCCCTTGTCTAGATCATTAATATATATTGTGAATAGCTGGGGTCCTAGCACCGATCCCTGCGGTACCCCATTAGTCACTGCCTGCCACTCGGAAAAAGACCCGTTTATTCCAACTCTTTGCTTCCTGTCTGCCAACCAGTTCTCTATCCAAGTCAGTACCTTACCCCCAATCCCATGTGCCTTAACTTTGCATGCTAATCTCTTATGCGGGACCATATCAAAATCCTTCTGAAAGTCCAAATACACCACATCCACTGGTTCTCCCTTACCTATTCTACCAGTTACATCCTCAAAAAATTCCAGTAGATTAGTCAAGCATGATTTACCTTTTGTAAATCCATGTTGACTTTGTCCGATCCTGTCACTGTTTTCCAACTGCTCTGCTATTACATCTTTTATAATGGACTCTAGCATTTTCCCCACTACCGATGTCAGGCTTACCGGTTTGTAATTCTCCGTTTTCTCTCTACCACCTTTTTTAAATAGTGGGGTTACATTAGCTACCCTCCAATCCATGGGAACTATTCCAGAGTCTATAGAATTTTGGAAGATGACCAACAATGCATCTACTATTGCTAGGGCCACTTCCTTAAGTACCCTAGGATGTAGATTATCAGGCCCTGGGGATTTATCGGCCTTCAATGCTGTCAATTTCCCTAACACCATTTCCCTACAAATACTGATTTCATTCAATTCCTCCCTCTCATTAGACCCTATGTTCCCTGACATCTCTGGAAGGTTATTTGTGTCCTCCTTTGTGAAGACAGAACCAAAGTATGTATTTAATTGGTCAGCCATTTCTTTGTTTCCCATTATAAATTCCCCTGATTCTGACTGCAGGGGACCTACGCTTGACTTCACCAATCTTTTTCTCTTCACATATCTATAGAAGCTTTTACAGTCAGTTTATATGTTCCCTGCAAGCTTACTCTCATATTCTATTTCCCCCCTCTTAATTAATCCCTTTGTCCTCCTTTGCTGAATCCTAAACTGCTCCCAATCCTCAGGTTTCCTGCTTTTTCTGGCCAATTTATATGTCCTCTCCTTGGATCTTATGCTATCCCTAATTTCCCTTGTGAGCCACGGTTGAGTCACCGTTTTTGTTTTATTTTTATGCCAAACAGGGATGAACAAATTCTGTAGTTCATCCATGCGATCTTTAAATGTTTGCCATTGCCTATCCACCATCAACCCTTTAAGTAACATTCCCCAATCCATCCTAGCCAACTCGCTCCTCATACCATCGTAGTTTCCTTTATTTAAATTCAGGACCCTAGTCTCTGAGTCAACTACTTCATTCTCCATCTTAATGAAGAAGTCTATCATATTATGATCGCTCCTCCCCAAGGGGCCTCACACAACAACGTTGCTAATTAATCCTTTCTCGTTACATAGTACCCAGTCTAAGATGGCCTGATCTCGAGTTGGTTCCTTGACATATTGGTCCAGGAAACCATCCTAGGAATTCCTCCTCCACAGTATTGTTACTAATTTGGTTAGCCCAATCTATATGTAGATTAAAGTCACCCATGATAACTGCTGTGCCCTTACTGCACACGTCTCTAATTTCCCATTTAATGCCATCCCCAACCTCAGCATTACTGTTTGGGGGTCTGTATACAACTCCCACTAATGTTTTCTGCCCCTTGGTATTTCTCAGCTCTACCCATACAGATTCCACATCATCAGAGCTAATATCCTTCCTTACTATTGTGTTAATCTCCTCTTTAACCAGCAATGCTACCCCACCTCCTTTTCCTTTTTGTCTGTCCTTCATGAATATTGAATACCCCTGGATGCTGAATTCCCAGCCTTGGTCATCCTGGAGCCATCTCTCCGTAATTCCAATTACATCATATCCGTTTACATCTATTTGCGCAGCTAATTCATCCACCTTATTATGAATGCTCCTCGCATTAAGACACAAAGCCTTCAGGCTTGTTTTTTTAACACTCTTAGTCCTTTTAGAATTATTATTTACTATAGCCCTGTTTGATTTACACCGTTGATTTCTCTGCCTTCCACTTTTGCTTTTCTCCTTCCTGCCTTTTGTTTCTATCCTTGCTTCCCTTTCCTCTGTCTCCCTGCACAGGTTCCCAACCCCCTGCCATTTTAGTTTAAACCCTCCCCAACAGCACTTGCAAACACTCCCCCTAGGACATTGGTCCCGGTCCCGCCCAGGTGCAAACCGTCCAGTTTGTACTGGTCCCACCTGCCCCAGAACCGGTTCCAATGTCCCAGGAATTTGAATCCCTCCCCCTTGCACCATTCCTCTAGCCACGTATATATCTGAAATATACTTCTATTTCTACTCTGACTAGCATGTGGCAGCGGTAGCAATCCTGAGATTACTACCTTTTGAGGTCCTATTTTTTAATTTACCTCCTAACTCCCTATATTCAGCTTTTAGGACCTCATCCCATTTTTTACCTATACCGTTGGTACCCATATGCACCACGACAACTGGTTGTTCACCCTCCCCCTCCAGAATGCCCTGCAGCCGCCCTGAGACATCCTTGACCCTTGCACCAGGGAGGCAACATACCATCCTGGAGTCTCGTTTGCAGCTGCAGAAACGCCTATCTATTCCCCTTACAATAGAATCCCCTATCACTATAGCTCTCCCACTCTTTTTCCTCCCATCCTGTACAGCAGAACCACCCATGGTGCCAGGAAGTTGGCTGCTGCTGCCTTCCCCCGATAAGCCATCTCCCTCAACAATATCCAAAGTGGTATATCTGTTTGAGAGGGGGATGGCCACAGGGGACCCCTGCACTACCTGCCTGCGCCTACTACTCTGCCTGGTGGTCACCCATTCCCTTCCTGCCTGTGCAGCCTTTACCTGTGGTGTGACCAACTCCCTAAACGTGCTATCCACGATGTCCTCAGCATCTCGAATGCTCCAGTATGTATCCATTCGCAGCTCCAGCACCACAATGCGGTCTGTCAGTAGTTGCAGCTGGATACACTTCCCGCACTCATGGTCGTCAGGGACATAGGAAGTGTCCCTGATTTCCCACATAGCGCAGGAGGAGCATGCCATGGGGCCGAGCTGTCCTGCCATGACTTACCCTTTAATTAATTTAAATTAAATTAAATCAAATCAATACCACTAATTACACTACAATTAAATGATATACTCAAGGGCTCTTGGTTACCAGCACTCCCCCATACACAACAGAGACCGTAGAAACTATAACCACAAAAATTAAGACCTTCTAAATTTTATAAACGATTAATTTTAACTGACAATCTATAGAGTAGTATAAATACTCAGCTGGCCGTACTCACCCAATCAGCTGCTTCCTCTTGCCCGTGTCACTTTTTGAATTGTGACATGGCTCCAGAACGCCGCCGCCGGTCTGTGAGATTGGTAAGCCTCTGAAAAAAAACCCGCGAAAGTGAGTTGAAGTGCCCACTGTAATGCCGCTCTCTGCGCCTCCCAACACTGGCCTCTGTAAAAAAAAAGCCCACGAAAGTGAGTTTAAGTACTCACTGTACCACCGCTCTCTGCTCCTCCCGACACTGGCCTCTATAAAAAAAAAGCCCACAAAAATGAGTTTAAGCACTCACTGTACCACCGCTCTCTGATCCTCCAGTCACTGGCCTCTGTAAAAAAGCCCATGATGGGCTGAATGGTCTCCTTCTATGCTGCATGGTTCAAGGAACTGCAGCATCAGCCTGAAGCAAAACTGTGCCGGTGAACTAAGGGACTCCCGAGAACTGAAGGAAGGAAGCCTGCAGGAGAAAGTAAAGGTAAGTAAAACTTATTAAAACACTTTACACTTACCTCTGCATACATGCACCCATTACTCACCTGCACAATGGACATCTCGACCCCTCCAACCCCTGCAGACCTACGGTCCGCCTCGCTAATTTGGCGTGGTTTGGAGCCGTTGGACAGCCCACACTTCAGGGCTAAAAATAGGGATTAGGCAAAAAACTGCCTGTTAACAGGCAGTTAATTGGCACTAATCCCCTTCGGAAATGTTATGTCTGACATTGGGGATAGGTACTCGATTGCCTTGGCCTGAGCACATGAAGTTTGATAGTGCTGTTATCGTTATATTATGTCTGACATTGGATATAGGTATTCGATTGCTTTGGCCTGTAAGAGTGTGGTTGCATCAGCCATTAAAAGCGACATGAGTTGAGTTCTACATACGGCCTCTGGATTATCTTGCAAACGCAACACTGATCATAGGAGCAATAGAAGTTAACAGCACAGAAGGAGGCTGTTCAATCATGTCTGTACTAGTTCTTTACAAGAGTAATCCATCATTAATCCCACTGCCCAATTCTCTCCTCACAGCCCTGTATTTTCCTGTACTTCAAATGTTTAACCACTCTTCCTTTAAAAGATACAATGGTCTCTGCTTCAACTGTACCCAATGGCAATGAATAAAAAATTCTCCTAACCCCTCTCCTCACTCCCAGTGACAATTTTAAATTGATGACCCCTCATCAACAAGTCCTTAAGCAGAGGAAAGTCTTTACCTAATCGCCCAATCAAAACCCTTCATGATGTTAAAACACCTCTAGTGAACCTTCTCTTACCATTTTCTGCTCCAGTCCAGTGGAAATAGTCCAGTATCTCAACTTGAAGAAAATTGAAATGTAAAATACAAAAAGATAAAATCATGCACGTGCAAACATGTATCGTGCGTGTAGGTTATTTTTGTTTTACAACCTTATTCAACCAATCCCTTCAATGTAGTCAAGGCGCACCAATGTTTAGGGTGCAAGCTGATCTAGGAGGCAGGTGAGGTGGCACTTATTCAACTTGTATGATTTGGAATGAAGCCTGCTGAGCAGCAAGTTTACTTCAAAACTCAACTGCATCTACTCAGACCAACCATTGATGCTTCAATCCAGGTCCACATGAATGCAAGTCCATAGGACAAGAACTCGATCGGTTACTGATTCATCAATGACACTGGGGGTAGTGAGCAACAGGACTCTTATGCTGGGATTAAAGAGAATGAGGGGGAAAGGATACTGCTGATTGCATTTACTAGTATCTGACCTAAAAGTACTGCTGTCATCAATAGATTTAAAGTTCCCACATTCCCCAGCACTTCATCACTTATCTCGAGTACCTACAGATTTTTAATTATATGAAAAGGTTACCTTCATACACAGACTGCTGATATTCAATTCCTAGATGAGGCTCTGCCCCCCCATCATCCCCATGTCTGCCCTCTCAGGTGGACGTAAAAGATCCCATGGCACTATTTTGGAGAGTAGGGGAGTTATCCCCGGTGTCCTGGCCAATACTTATCCCTCAACCAACATAACAAAAACAGATTATCTGGTGGTCAGCACATTGCTGTTTGTGGGAGCTTGCTGTGCGCAAATTGGCTGCCGCATTTCCCACATTACAACAGTGACTCCACTTCAAAAGTACTTCATTGGCTGTGAAGCGCTTTGAGACGTCCAGTGATCGTGAAAGACGCTATATAAATGCTAGTCTTTCTTTCATTGAATGGGGGCTTTTAGCGGTCTTTCCCATTTGACATATGAAGGACTATAAAAAATACTAACACTGCACATTGAAATTAACTATTATTCAAAATTAGCTGCAAGGTTCTAATGTGGCCTCAGGATGAAATGTTTTGGCTCAGCTAGTTAATGCAAATATTGAGCCATGAGACGTACAACTGTATTACCAAATGTTTTGATAATTTATGGCAGAAATCACTGACATTCACCAAAATAAGTTCCGGTGAAAATTCTGATTTAAAATCAATGTAATTTGACATATAGAAATGGTAAGGATAATTGATATAAAGAACTGATTTTTATTATTGCATTATTCATACTCCAGCCCGCCAGTCTCACTCCCACAGAAACAAAGGCCAACTAGTGAAAACAGCAAGTAGAGGTCACATATTCCATATTTCTTCTGTGATCTTGTACCTGGACAGTGCTGATAGCTTTCCATCTGTAATTTTTGTATTTGAACTTCCAGTTACTTTCCACTAATACTGTCAAATTAGCACAGGATCCTATAGCTTTCATGTAGTGTGAGTCATAATATAATTTCAATATATATATGACCACCTCAATAGTAGATTACATTTCAATGTTATAGATTAAATTAAAAAACACTTGCGTTTTACGCCTAGATTCAATGTTTAGAATTTTAGACAGTTTACCTTTAACATGTGATTTTTACAGAAATTTCAGCTTGAGGTTTTTCCTGGTTTTTTTTATATATAAATGCAGATTATTTATTACACAAGTATAAGTTACTGGACATTTAACTAAGTTATTGCAAAAAAGCGGTCCCAGCACTGATCCTTGTGGAACACCACTTCCCACCGTTTGCCAATCTGAGTAACAACCCTCAACTCTTACTGTTTTGTAGCCATTTGAACCTAGACAAGAAGCCTCACAGCGGAGCACCAACCTACCCTCATTCTAGGCCCACAAGAATATACTTTCAGACAGGGATCACCGTATAGCAGACAGAATTGGGAACCCTGGCTGAGGATTTATATTTGGTAGAGGAATATAAAGTTCTTCTACTCCCACCTTGCAAAATAAAATGTGGCAAGGATCTTACCTATGCTTTCTTGAAAATTCAGTTAATAGTGACTATCGTGTGCTAATACCAGATGCTTAATTTAGTTCTACAATGTTTTAAATGTTTGCCTCTTTTTGTTGATCCCTGACCAGAGATATTGTGCCCAAGTGTTATTCTTCCTTGCCCGTTTCTGTAACTTTTTTTTTCCCCCATGTGGACTAGGGCTTTTCCAGTGTAGTGGAACCGTTTACTCTGCTGGTAACTGGAACAGAAAGGCTACTTCCGAAAATTAGCCTGGAACCTTCAGCAAAGGGCAGTTTGTATAAAACTGGTTATGGAAGTATTTCCTCCAGCTTCTAAAGGATTTTTTCCTCCAGAAACCCAAAAAGGTAGTGGGCACTCCCACAGTATGTAGATACGGTTGAAAGCATGCTATGTTAATAATGCAGATTTTCCAATTTATTTTAAAAGTACGTATTACTTTTTAAAAGTAGTTCACTATTTTATACTCTTTTTACTACAAATTGGCAAGAAAACCTAGGCTGAGTGGCGAATAAATCCATGTAACCATCTTGTGATGTAGAAGAGGCAACAAGAAGCACCTTGAGTGAGCAGAGGGATGAAGTACAAATCAGAAAAGTTGCACTGTTTCAGTATAACACATTCATCAGACCTCATCTTAAGTAGCGTTGTTCTGGTTACCCAATAGTAGGGAGATTACCTTTGATAAGGTACAGAAGGCAACTAAACTTAAATTAAAGGAAAATCTTGGGAAATTAGGCTAGTTTTCTTCAGAAAGAAAAATGGAGGTGATCCAGTTGAAGTTCAAAATTACAACAGTAACCACACTTCAAAAGTTCTTAATTGGCTGTGAAGTGCTTTGGGACATCCTGAAAGGCTCCATATAAATGTTAATCTTTCACTTACAAGTGAATTGGTAAAATTTGTTCATGTAAATGATAAGAGTTCAAATACCAGAGATGAAGAAATTAATTAGAAAACTAGGTGCAATAAGAGTCAGGTAGAACGTCACTTAAGAGGGCAATGGTTGCACATTAAACACCTGGGAAGGTTACTGATGCAGATACTGAGAGTTCTGAGAATTGAACATAGAATGTGGGATTATGGCAAAATAGAGTTAATGTCTGAAATAGGGACTTTTCCTGTTCCAGTGTAAATAGGTCATCCCCTGGTACAATAGCAAAATACTGCAGATGCTAGAAATCTGAAACAACAGAAAATTATGGAAACTCAGCAGGCCAGGCAGCATCTGTGGAGAGAAACAGGCTTAACGTTTCAGGTCTGGTGAAGGGTCCCAAACCTGAAACGTTAACTGTTTCTCTCTCCACAGATGCTGCCTGACCTGCTGAGTGTTTCCAGCAGTTTCTATTGGTAATTCCCTGGGCCCGTTGATGCATTCAGTTCCCACTAATCTTAACATGCACTTGGATATTATGAAATAAAGGCTAGAATAAAACATTGGAAATTCAAAGACTTGTTTTTCTCTGCAACTGAAGGAAGCTACCAACATGGTATATTCAGCCTAAAACACTAAGCACCTAAACTACCCCCTTAATATCAGAGTTATATCACCTACCTTTCATATGCTCTTCCTCATTAAAGATTGGATTATTCTCCACACATCAGCATAGGATTTTTATACAAATGAGGGAGCAAATCCAAAGTCCCTCAAGAGCTTTTGTTCACAGTAGCCTCCACATCATAATATATTGTTGCTATGCTGTGGTAGAGCCACAATCCCATTTCTTAGTTCTTTGAAAGAGACAGCCTGCAGGGTGGAGGCTGCACTTGCACGAAGGAGGAATCAATTTTGTAAAGTACTGTTCAGAGGAATAAAACAGCACTGTTCTTTGAACATGTATAATTTAATACAAAATTTAAGGCAGACAAACTTACAATTGACTGGCAACATATCAAGATATTATAGCTAGCATTCAAGTTTTGAACTTTATTGCAATATACAACATACTACTCCCAACCTGCTGTCAAATCAGCCAGTCTTGCATCTTCACCAAATTCATCAGGTCAGTGAGAGCGCAACTTGATCAGCCAATAGATGATGCCTATTTGCCCTTGATGGTTAACCATTTGGAATGAATTGATGCAATTACTGTCCCAAACATGATCACTATCTAGACTGGTTGTAGATGTATATGGGAATTAGCCAATTTGGTACAACTGCAGGCAGATCAAATGAATCCAATTGGCAAATGTTAGCACAAGTCTGCGAGGATTGTATCCACATACACATTGAACAACGGATAGTGATTATTTGAACACTTGAGTATGTGAATTATTGTAAATGCTAACTTGAAGTGTTTGGAAGCAAGATTTCTTTCAAGGAGTACCTCAAGTCTCACTGCAACGTCCCCATCTGATGGCAGGTTAATAATTCCCACAGCTCTGTCGACTAGCCACAAAGTGGCTGATCTTCCTCAGTGATGTTTGGAGGACATGGAGCACCCTATTGTTTTACAGCACTGGAACTTCAACAGTGCAGAGAAGATTTCAATTGATTCTCTATACTCAAGATTTGGAGCAGATTTGGAGCAATCAGCTAATTACAAATAACTCCCCAGTACTTAAAGGCAGCAACAGCACATGTTGTGCAAAACTATTTTATTTACAAAAATGGCACAAAGTGACTGCACAGTCTATGCTCATGCACATTTCAATCACCTTGAATATACAACAGTCCTAACCTACCAATCTTTAGTGAATACCATTCAGTACTGCTAGAGGCACAAGTAGTTATAAATTGAAGTATGTCGAGGAGGGTTATATTGGAGTGGACAAATATTGTCCAATTAACAAACATTTAAATAGGTTTAAAGCTCTTTAAGCTTCTCAAGACTAGTTGAGGAATGGGCAGCTATCCTGGTTTTCAAACATGCTCTATGCATTTTTGTGTTAACATCCACAAGGATTGTTACTTGCAGTATTGAGATTAGTAATATACAAGAACATGGAAAAATAAAAATAATCAAGGCTAACCTAATTCAATCCAGACTTTACAGTAGCTTTATACTAATTTATGGGAAACTGGAAACAGTAAAAATGTAAAATACTTAATGTCACTACTTCTTGGGACTGCTTCTACATGAAGTTACTATATGTACATTTGTGCCTCAGTATCGTAGTCCACTACTTCCTATTTTTAACATCAAAGTCCTTGTCATCAGTGCATGGTTTATAGTTTATGAAATCCCAGGCTGGTCCTCAGTCTGTGTTTACAGGACTTTCTTGCAACAACAGCATTATACTGTAGTTATCTGCCAAGCTGTCAGTCATGTTGATGTAATGGCACAAGAAAAAAGCTAAAACACAGGAATTAATAGCAAGAAAGAGGAATGACAAGAGTTTTATGCATTCTTCATGGAGGTATCAGACAGCCAGTTTGCTAGCAACAAGAGAAGGTTTTCTCTGAGGCAGATCTTGCGGAGTGGGAATGTGTTCCCCAGTCACTTGGTTCTTGTCTGCTCCACTGTTTGACAGCTGCTTGTTCTTGATTTTAGCTTTAGCCATGTTGTAATCTCCTGAATCAAAGTACTTTGGCTGCAACATAAACAAAATTAGTTCACACTGAAGCAATCATTCTATTTTTAAAACTTGATCATAACTAGTTACAAGTTTAGCTTTTGATAGTCATAATTCGCAATACCTCACCATCAGCAATTTTAGCATGAGGTTTTGCACCGCAAAACACCCTATTGCAATTAGCTTTTACAAAAAAACTTCAATTAAAATGCTGCACATATATGCAAATAGAGATGGGTGAAAAGAGTAAAAAGACAAAAGAAATACACATTTTGATATAGCCCCTTTCATGTACACAGTGCATCCAAAACTACAACCAGCAAATTACCTTTTTTTGAAGTGCAGTCAGTTATTTAGGCAAACAGGAAAGGAAGAAGCTGGAGTTGTATTAGAAACAGTATAAAATCGCTTGTATGTGAAGATTAGCACTACAACATACAAATTTAAAGAGAAGTGATCCAATCAGAATCCCTTTGGATTAAATTGAGGCAGAGCAAAGGATCAGTCACATTACTGATAGTGTATTACAGACCAGACAGTATGAAGGAAATAGGCACATTTTTAAACAACGTAGAGGCATCAAGAGTTATAATTTCAATTACCCAAACAAACTGGGACAGTGAAAGTGTTTGGTTGTGAAAACAAAAGATGTTTTACATTCGTGTTCAGCATTATTTTTCTCAGTCATAACATTGCAACAGTAAGGAAAGAAGCATTGCTTGTTCTGGCTCCTAGCAAATAGGAGAGCATTTGGGAGAGAACAATGACCACAACACAATTGACTTAATAGAAGGAAAAGAAAAAAGGTTGAGGGAAAGGGAACATGACTGGGGGGTAAAAAATCTGGAGAGAAGAGGGATCTTGCCCAGGTTAAAATGGAGGGGAGGTCTAGCAAACAGACCCAGAGCTCAGCATGCTCAAATCAGAGATGGACGTGTACAAATCAAGTGCATCCAGTAAGAAAGAGCATATAGTAGGCTGGGGCCCGATGGATTGAAGGGGCTGTTAAAGCAAAATTCAAAAGTTAAAAAGCATTGATTACAGGGCACATATGGCAAATATTAAAGCTCCAAAAGGCAGCTGGGGGAGGAGAGAGAGAGAAACTGAGTTTAAAAAAAAGTATGATCAAAAAATGCTTTATTTAGACACATTAGCAGTAAGAGGAGAATCAAAGTAAGGTAGAGTCACCAAGCGATGAAGGAGAAAAGTTTTAGTGTTAGATGAGGGATGGCGAAAATACTTCAGCTCAGTTTTCACAGAGGTTGATATTGTAATTGTACCAGCAAAGGTGGGTGTGGAACAGTTATTCAAAGACAAATGATATTAAAGTTACTCAAACTTAAAGATAGATAAATAACAGGATTTACATCCAAGGATCCCAAAGGAAACTAGGGAAGAGAGGCGAACAATTTTCTAAAGTTCTTTGGAAAGGAAAATTGTGCTAGAGAACTCGAGGGTGGCAAATGTAACACCCCTACTCAAAACAAAATGGTAAACTAGAGTAAAATACAAGATGAAATTACAAAGTACATGCTAAATGGTCATTCTGTAGTTCGGAGCACCCCACAAGGTACAAGAGAAATAGTGTAGGTTCACTAGGATGTCACCAGAAAGGAGGAGTTAGTTTTGAAGTGACTGAGAAGCGAGGGTCTCAATCTCTCCACCAAGCGGAGACGCTTAAGAGATGAGAGGTCCTCAAGGTGAGGGACGACAAGGTCATGAACGACATAGTTTCCAAAGGTGAGAGAAAGACGGTAAATGGGAAGGCACAACTTCAAGTTAACCACAAAAAATTTTAAAGGAGGTTAGAAAAAAAGTGGAAGTGATTAAAATGTGGAACACTATCACACAGGATTTAGACAATTACTGGAAAAGGGGGAATACCAACAGGTATTATTTTACCTGATTCTACCAACATTTATTCTATGCCTGGGAAAGTCAAAGTTTCCCAAGGCACAGACCAACAGCTCCTTGAAATGGACCATTTTGGCAGTCCCAAAAATAAGTATTTCCCTGGGTAGAGAGGTGTCAGCTATTAGATGCAGGATTTAGTCTTTTTAACATTGTTTCAACATGATGGCCTTCCAGCAAATATGGGAAGTGAATATTTTTGCTGATCATCATCCAATACCAGTAGACAACAGACCAAGCAGAGTTCTGGCAGCTCAGAAGAATCCATAGCCTTCATCCTTGAAGTCAGGCATCTGCATCAACCAAAGGTAGTGTTACACTGTCAGACAGACCAGCATCAGTAGACCAGCTGAGACACCAGAGTTAGACTGCTGGATTTAGCACTCAGAGGATCTTGGTGCATGTGTCCTTACATGCCTGCAGTGTTCTGCTGCCCAACCACCTAACTTTGAGTTGTCAGGAGACAAACTGTTGTAATAAAGTGCTCAGACCATCACAATACTGGACCATTTAGTGTGCCTTTGCACTGTGCTGGAGTTACACCAATGATGAGGATTCACTAAAAACATTTTTTTTAAAACTTCTGGGAAGCAAAGAGCCACAGAATTTAGAAAAAAACTGTTAAGACAGGTACAATAGTGCAGCCACCGATAGAAAAAAAACAAGAACGCAGCTCCTTCTATACAATGCTAAGCAGAGTTGCTGGTCCTAGTGTCCTTTCTCTGAAGGCAGAAGTCACTCAGATTCAAGTTCTCCAATAACCTTAGTTTAGCAGATTCCCACTTGCAGATAAATTGCTTGCTATCTTGTCAACTATGTACCAAGAAATTGCACTCCAATAACCATATGGCTTTAAAGACATCCATATTTGATATATGGTTAAAAATGCTATAATTAGGTATACATGCCGAGTATATATAAAGCATTTTTAAAAATCTGAAAGCACCTGCAAGGTTTAACAGATGTAGTAAAATTACTTCCTACAAATACTTACATCCTTCTGTAATCGTTTCCTCAAAAATTCTGACCCACCAGGTTTCTGTCCCAACTTCGGATACTTTAACTTCAATTTCGCTTCCTCAGCCTTTTCGGGACTGATTACCGTGTCATCCATTTCCTGAAAAGCCAATAGATTAGGAAACGTAAGAGAATATATAGTTCAAATGCCATTTGATCATAACTCTTGCTGTAACTTACTGAAATTGTTCAGTACCTGTTCAACATTGAAACATTCTGTATGTTTTATTGCCATCTGTATGTTACATACTGTTCACAATTAAAGCACACACTCAATTTCAAAATTCTCATCCTTGTTTTCAATGGCCTCACCCCCCCCCAGCTCTAAACTCCTCAGCCTCACAACCTACCCCCTGAGATATCTGCACTCCTCAAATTCTGCCCTCTTGAGCATCCATTATAACCGCTCAACCATCGGTGGCCGTGCCTTTACCTGCCTAGGCCCAAAGCTCTGGAACGCCCTCCCTAAACCTCCCTGCTTCTCTCTCCTCCTATAAGACGCTCCTTAAAACCTACCTCTTTGACCAAGCTTTTGGTCACCTGCCCTAATTCCTTAGGTGGCTCGGTGTCAGTTTTTTGTCTTATAACGCTCCTGTGAAACACCGCGGGACATTTTACTACCTTAAAAAGTGCTATATAAATACAAGTTGCTGTTGTTGTTGTTCAGGGATTTGAGAACTATTCCTACAGAATTATGAATTCTAGTAACAAAATACTGTACCAGGTGGAAAAAACTGAAATATCTGCAATTCAGAGATTGAGATGTTCAGTCTCAAAGTGAACGAGTTAAAAAGATTTGACAAATCAAAATCTGGACTTAATTTTGGTCAGGGGTGGGACAGAAAGTACCAAGTTCAATATATACAACATTGCTCTATTTTGCTCTTCCTCCCTTACTGACTCTAAACCATCAGATTCCACATCCATTACCAGGACATCAGGCTTTACAAGTTCACCATATAACCTTATATTGTTTCTTCATGTAACCTTCAGCAAACTGGTCTCATCTTCCTCCACATTCGCTGGAGAAAGACCATAGTGAGCTTATTTGCTCTGATCACTGTACTGCACACTGCCTGAAAAACTGGGTCAGACTGCAGATGGATGATAACAAGCCGCTAGTCTTGCTTAGTAAGCCCATATCTAAAATGACAGCTCTGGCAAGGTAGCAGCTGTGCTATTGTATTAGCTTGAAGTTTAATTTTTAACATACAGAAGTGGCAGAGCATCCAGCAACATTCGGATTCTGCCAGTAATTGGGGCATTCTGCACAGCAGACCATTTCAATGTTACCAAACTGATCTTCAGCTGTTTACAGAAGTAAAGAAAAACAGGTCATTGATGTTCCACAAATCAATAGTAACAGCTCAATTCACAGCAGTCCTAAAATAAGGGAGGAGGACGGGTTCAAATTTAATTGAAAATGCAAAAAAAACCAAACGAAATAAATGGAGTCCAGCTTGAAATGTCATTCAAATGACTTATATTTTACAAAGCTAGCTGTCCTATAAGTGGCTCCAAGCATCTAATTTTAATTAATATAAAGCACAAAGTAAATCTGGCTACAAAACAGAGAACAGTAGAGGTCAAAGGCAATGTTCCCTGTAATTTGTTTTGTGCGCCGGCCCCCTTTAACTGGCTGCGCAGCCCATTCAATTCTTCACGCCTGCGCGTTTATTTCCATTGAAAAGCTGGTGAGCGGCCTTGCGCAGGACCATTGGTTAAAAGTACTTACTCATTCTGGCAGGGGGTGGGAAGTGGTGTTCGACAGGGATTGATGCTGGGGCCACTGCACCATTTACATGAATGATTTGGACTCGGAAATCAGAAGTACAATACCAAAATTTGCAGACACCAAATTGGGGGTATAGTTGATACTGAGGAAGACTGCGACAAAATACAAGACGACATAAACAAACTTAGAGAATGGTCATGTAAATAGCAAATGAATTTCAATATAAAGTGTGAGGTGGTGCATTTTGGTAGGAGGACTAAGGAGGTCAGCTACTCCATGGAAAAGAGGCTACATTTTTTTTTAGAGACAATAATACAGGACAAAATTAATTGGCACTTGGAAAAATATAGGTTAATAAATGAAAGCCAGCACGGATTTGTTAAAGGCAAGTTGTGTTTGACTAACTTGATTGAGTTCTTTGATGTGTAACAGAAAGGGTTGATGATGGTAGTGCGGTTTGTGTATGTGACCTTCATAAGGTGTTTGATAAAGTACCATATAACAGACTAGTTAGCAAAATTGAAACCCAATTAAAGGGGCAGTGGCTGCTTGGAAACAAAGTTGACCAAGGGACAGAAAGCAGAGTGTAGCGGTGAGCAGTTTTTTTTCCAGACTGGAGGGAAATATGCAGTGGTGTCTCCCTGGGGTCGGTGTTGGGGCCAGGTATGCAGATGGCACGAAACTTGGAAACATAGTAAACAGTGAGCAAGATAGCAACAGACTTCAGGAGGACATAGACAACTGATGAAATGGGCAGATACATGGCAGATGAAATTTAACACAGAAGTGTGAAGTGATTCCATTTGGTAGGTAGAATGAGGAAAGGCAATATAAACTTTTATAAAATTTTAAAGGGGTGCAGGGAGAGAGATCTGGGGGTGCACACAAGAGTCTTTGAAGGCTGTTAAAAAGGCATAGAATACAAAAGCAAGGAAGCTATGCTAAACCTTTATAAAATACTGGTTAGGCTCCAACTGGAGTATTGTGTTCAATTCTGGGCATCATACTTTAGGAAGGATGTCAAGATGTTAGAGGAGGCAGAAGAGATTAACTAAAATGGTACCAGGGAGGAAAGACTTCAGTTATGTGGAGAGATTAGAGAAGCTGGGGATCTCAGAGCAGAGAAGGAGGAGGGGAGATTTGATAGAGGTGTTCAAAATCATGAAGGGTTTCGAGAGTAAACTGTTTCCAGTGGCAGAAGGGCTGGTAACCAGAGGACACAGATTTAAGGTAATTGGCAAAAGAACCAGAGGTGACATGAGGACAATATATAAACACGAGTTATGAAGATCTGGAATGCACTGCCTGAAATGGTGTTGGAAGCAAGTTAATAACTTTCAAAAGGGAATTTGATGAATACTTGGGAGGGAAAGTTGGCATGGCAATGAGGAAAGAGCCGGGAAGTCAAAGAGCTTTTTCAAAGAGCCAACACTGGCACCATGGGCTGCATGGCCTCCTACTGTGCAAATGGATCTAGGGATAGATTCACAAATTGTTAAAAGTATTAATGTTGGTTAACAAAGCTAGAAAAAGTGCAAATAAAGCAGTGGGGGTCATGTCTATAGAAATATAATATCTCTACTTTTGAATTCTGTTAAACTTGTATAGCACCTTGGATTAGACCGCACTTGGAATATTGTGCACAGTTCTGGTCTCCATATTGTAGAAAGGATAGAGGAGAAAGTGCAAAAAAGATTTACAAGGACGTTACCAGAACTGAGGGTACAATTACAGTATAAGGAAAGATTAAACAGACTGCTACTCTTTTTTCCAGAAAAAAATGACTGAAAGTTGACCCAATAGGGGTCTTTAAAATTATGAAGGGGCTCGATGGAGTAGATGTAGAGATGATGTTTTCACTTGTGGTAGAGTCCAAAACTAGGGGCCATAAATACAAGACAGTCACTAATAAATCCAATAAGGATGTCAGGAGAAACTTCTTCACCCAGAGTAGAACTTGCTGCATGTAATGGTCGAGGTGAATAGCATAGATGCATTTAAAGGGGAAAACTAGACAAGAACATGAGGGAGAAAGGAATAGAAGGACCTGTTGACACGAGTGAGATGAAGTAAGGTGGGAAGAGGCTCATGTTGAGCATAAACACCAGCATAGACCAGTTGGGCCAAAAGAATTTTACAGCACAGAAACAAGTCAATGTAGACAGGGTTAATAACAATAGAAATGCTTTCATGCCACCAAAGCAACATTAAGTTTTGTGCATTACTAAAACACTGTACAATTACATTAACCAACAGAATGCATTCCTTAATTTGCCCCATTCAGGATGGTAGCAGTGCAAGAGAAAGGGTGTATTCACCCTATAACTAGTGCCAGGCCAAAGTGATTTAATATCACACCAACCCTGCAGTTATAGTGTAACGGCAGCCTGAATCCAGAATTGGGACCAGCCCAATTTGGGGTGAGAAGGAGCAAGAAAAGGGTACAGTTAAAGTCAAAACCACTTCAAACAGACACTAAACTTTAGTATGAATGCCTCAGCAAAATCAGGACCTGTAGTCACAACTGTCCCTCAGCTCAGCGGATACAGTAAATAAAATTTAAAAAATCGACACATATGCAAGCTTCAATGCTTCCAATTAGGAATAGGCTGTGTTGTGCCGCAGGAGATAGACGCAGCAGAAATAATGCAACCTCCCTACAGATGGCCAGTGTTACCATGGTCAGTGGCAGCACTGGGACACACACACTGGGGGGCCATTCAATCACTGGCTCACATGTCCTCCAACAG
Source organism: Somniosus microcephalus (assembly GCF_052327205.1). NCBI lineage: Eukaryota > Metazoa > Chordata > Chondrichthyes > Squaliformes > Somniosidae > Somniosus > Somniosus microcephalus. The sequence continues at coordinate 20,962,783 of NC_141013.1, forward strand.
CTGCATTCACTGGCGCATTGTGCACCAAAGGCGTCCCGGGACTGGGAGCAAACCGCTGCAATGGCACCCGTAATCCCCTTGGGGAAGGGGTTCAGAGAGATGCAGGTTGGGACCAGCAGGAGCTGCAATGGGCTCTTTCTGCAATGCTGCCGGCCTCCCAAGAGACTAGGCAGAACCGGAGCGCCGGCAGGCTGGGAATTGAGCGGGGGAAGAGGGGATAGAGCGGCTGTTCAATCTCTTCCCCGCGGAGGAGAGAGGGCCAGCCTCGCACAGGCCGCTTTCCCCACTCCCTCGCTCTCTCTCAATATGAAGCGATGGCCGCACCGTGTGTGGGCTTCGATCGAGGCCGACTTTTCAAGCAGGCTGTAAAACCCGCCGCTCCCGCTGGACTGAAGGCTCCCGATCCGCCTCACCTGCCGCTCTTCGGCCGAAGGTTGCTCCGACCGCTTCACCGCCTCGTATCTCAACGACATTTCTCGCCGAATTCAAACAGCGCGAGCTGGTTAACTGGGCCTCACCGGAGCCGTATCCCTCCGCACTGCTGCCACTCCGCCTCCGCCTGGGGGTGTGGGCGCGCGCGCAGCCGCTCACTCTCCCGCCCCCTCCGCATTTGTGACGTCATCCTGTTTCCGCAAAATACCCCAAACGATTTTTTTCCCCTCTCTCTCCTAATTCCACCGGAAAAAATATTTTAAAAAAAATGTCATTCGCCTTCTCCGATTGACTTTTTTTTGATTAACTTTTTATTTATTTGGGCACCCGCCGCCCTCCGGTGACGTCGCGCGCGTTGGATTCTGGGACTTGTAGTTTTCTCTCCTCTTAAAGCGCTCCCCACCCATCACCTTTCAGTGACCAGCTTGCATCTACTTTTGGCAAACCTCACAATTTCTTTGCCCATGAGAGTGTCACGAAGAAGCAACATATTCTCACGTGGCATTGTGGTGGCTAAAGCGTCCATAATACCTTGGAATAAAGTCAATAGAAAGATAGGAGCAGGAGCAGGCCATTCGGCCCCTCGAGCCTGTTCCACCATTTAATGAGATCATGGCTGATCATCCAAATTCAGTACCCTGTCCCTGCTTTCTCTCCATATCCCTTGATCCCTTTAGCCTTAAGAAATATATCTAACTCCTTCTTGAATATATTTAATGAATTGGCCTCAACGCTAATCTCTTATGCGGGATCTTATCGAAACCCTTCTGAAAGTCCAAATACACCACATTCACTGGTTCTCCTTTATCTATTCTACCAGTTACATCCTCAAAAAATTCCAGTAGATTAGTCAAGCATGATTTACCTTTTCTAAATCCATGTTGACTTTAGAGTCATAGAGTCATAGAGTTATACAGCACAGAAAGAGGCCCTTCGGCCCATCGTGTCTACGCCGGCCATCAAGTCCTGTCTAACCTAATCACATTTTCCAGCATTTGGTCCGTAGCCTTGTATGCTATGGCATTTCAAGTGCTCATCCAAATGCTTCTTGAATGTTGTGAGGGTTCCTGCCTCTACCACCCTTTCAGGCAGTGAGTTCCAGATTCCAACCACCCTCTGGGTGAAAAAGTTCTTCCTCAAATCCCCTCTAAACCTCCTGCCCCTTACCTTGAGTCTATGCCCCCTTGTTATTGACCCCTCTACTAAGGGAAAAAGTTCCTTTCTATCTACCCTATCTATGCCCTTCATAATTTTGTACACCTCAATCAGGTCCCCCCTCAGCCTTCTCTGCTCCAAGGAAAACAACCCCAGCCTGTCCAGTCTTTCTTCATAGCTGAAGCGCTCCAGCCCAGGTAACATCCTGGTGAATCTCCTCTGCACCCTCTCCAAAGCAATCACATCCTTCCTGAAGGGATCAAGGGATATGGGGAAAAGGCAGGGACAGGGTACTGAATTTGGATCACATTGAATGGCGGAGCAGGCTCGAAGGGCCGAATGGCCTACTCCTGCTCCTATCTTCTTGTTTCCTATAGTGTGGCGACCAGAACTGCACACAGTATTCTAGCTGCAGCCTAACCAGCGTTTTGTACAGCTCCATCATAACCTCCCTGCTCTTATATTCTATGCCTCGGCTAATGAAGGCAAGTATCCCATATGCCTTTTTAACCACCTGTTCTGCTGCCTTCAGGGATCTATGTACATGCACACCAAGGTCCCTCTGATCCTCTGTCTTTCCTAGGGTGTTACCATTCATTGTGTATTCCCTTGCCTTGTTAGTCCCTCCAAAATGCATCACCTCACACTTTTCAGGGTTAAATTCCATTTGCCACTGTTCCGCCCATCTGACCAACCCATCTATATCGTCCTGCAGACTGAGGCTACCCTCCTTGCTATTTACCACTCCACCAATTTTCGTGTCATCTGCGAACTTACTGATCATACCTTTTACATTCACATCCAAATCATTAATGTAGATCACAAACAGCAAGGGACCCAGCACCGATCCCTGCGGTACCCCACTGGACACAGGCTTCCAATCACAAAAACAACCTTCGACCATCACCATCTGCCTTCTGCCACTAAGCCAGTTTTGGATCCAATGTGCCAAGGCACCCTGGATCCCATGGGCTCTTACCTTCTTGACCAGTCTCCTATGCAGGACATTATCGAAAGCCTTACTGAAATCCATGTATACCACATCCACTGCACTACCCTCACCAACACACCTAGTCACCCCCTCGAAAAATTCAATCAAATTGGTCAGACATGATCTTCCCTTGACAAAGCCATGCTGACTATCCCTGATTAATCCTTGCCTCTCCAAGTGGAGACTAATTCTGTCCCTCAGAATTTTTTCCAATAATTTCCCTACCACTGATGTTAGGCTCACTGGCCTGTAATTCCCTGGTTTATCCCTACTATCCTTCTTGAATAATGGTACTACGTTAGCTGTTCTCCAGTCCTCTGGCACATCCCCTGTGGCCAGAGAGGTTCTGAAAATTTGTGTCAGAGCCCCTGCAATCTCCTCCTTTGCCTCACACAGCAGCCTGGGATACATCTCGTCCGGGCCTGGGGATTTATCCACTTTTAAGCCTGCTAAAACCGCTAGTACCTCCTCCCTCTCGATGCTAATATGTTCAAGTATATCACAGTCCCCCTGCCCGATTTCTATGTCTACATCGTCCTTCTCCATAGTGAACACAGATGCAAAAAATTCATTTAAAACCCCACCTACATCTTCTGGCTCCACACACAGATTGCCACTTTGGTCCCTAATGGGCCCTACTCTTTCCCTAGTTATCCTCTTGCCCTTAATATACTTATAAAACACCCTAGGAGTTTCCTTTATTTTGCTCGCCAGTGTTATTTCATGGCCCCTCCTCGCTCTCCTAATTTCTTTTTTAAGTATCCCCCTGCACTTTTTATACTCCTCTAGGGCTTCCTCTGTCTTTAGTCCTTTGTATCTGCCAAAAGCCCCCCTTTTTTTCCTAATCCATTCTCGTATATTCCTTGACATCCAAGGTTCCCTGGGCTTGTTGGTCCCACCCTTGACCTTTACGGGAACATGTTGCCATTGTACTCTCTAAATTTCCTTTCTGAAAGACTCCCATTGCTCCGATGTGGATTTTCCTACAAGTAGCTGATCCCAGTCCACTTTGGCCAGATCCTGCCTTATCATATTAAAATCGGCCTTCCCCCAATTTAGAACCTTTATTTCCAGTCCATCTCTGTCCTTTTCCATGACTACCTTAAATCTCACCGAATTATGGTCACTGTCACCAAAGTGCTCACCTACTAACACTTCCACCACTTGCCCGGCCACATTCCCTAGAATTAGGTCCAGTACCGCCCCCTCTCTTGTAGGACTTTCTACATGCTGGCTCAAAAAGCTCTCCTGGATGCACTTTAAGAATTCTGCACCCTCTAAGCCTTTCACACTCTGACTATCCCAGTTAATATTGGGGAAGTTGAAATCCCCCACTATTATTACCCTATTATTTGCACATTTCTCTGAGATTTGCCTACATATCTGTTCCTCTACCTCCCCCTGACTGTTTGGGGGCCTATAGTACACTCCCAGCAAAGTGCTTGCACCCTTTTTGTTTTTAAGTTCTACCCATATGGCCTCATTAGAGGAACCTGTTAATATATCATCCCTCCTTACAGCAGTAATTGACTCCTTAATTAATATTGCGACACCCCCTCCTCTTTTACCACCCCCCTCTGACTCGCCTGAAGATTCTATACCCCGGAATATTGAGCTGCCAGTCTTGCCCCTCCCTCAACCATGTCTCCGTGATAGCAACAATATCATACTCCCATGTGTTCATCAGCACCTTCAGTTCATCCACCTTATTCGCAAGACTCCATGCATTAAAATAAATGCCATCCAGCCTTGTCCTACTCCCTTGTGCCGTTACATATTTGCTCTGCCTTCCAAGCTGACTTGTTTTTTCCTCTATATTTGGCTGTACATCACCCCCTATTATAGCTCCACTCTGTATCCCATCCCCCTGCCAAGTTAGTTTAAACCCCCCCCAACAGTGCTAGCAAACCTCCCCGCAAGGATATTTGTCCCATTCTGGTTCAGGTGCAACCCATCCAACTTGTACAAGTCCCACCTTCCCCAGAAGCAGACCCAGTGATCCAGGAAACTAAAGCCCTCCCTCCTACACCAACTCTTTAGCCACGCATTCATCTGCTCTATCCTCCTATTCCTATACTCACTAGCACGTGGCACTGGGAGTAATCCAGAGATTACAACCTTTGAGGTCCTGCTCTTTAATCTGCTACCTAGTTCCCTAAATTCTTGCTGCAGGACCTCATCCCTCTTCCTACCCATCTCGTTGGTCCCAATGTGAACCACGACTTCTGACTGTTCACCCTCCCCCTTCAGAATGCCCTGCAGCCGTTCAGTGACATCAGTGACTTTGTCCGATCCTGTCACTGTTTTCCAAGTGCTCTGCTATTACATCTTTTATAATGGATTCTAGCATTTTCCCCACTACCGATGTCAGGCTTACCGTGTGATGTAACCTCCAGGAATGCGTCCAACCAGAGTTGGCAACCCTATTAAGGTGCCTGAAATTGAAGTGTTCCATCGGTCAGCATTAAGATCCTTTGCTAAGTACAAAATCATAAAAGATGCATTAAAATTTAGATTGGATTTTGATGCCTTTGTTTTTGTGGCCGTAATAGCCGGTACCAATTGCTGCGTTGCTAAAATATCAGTATACCGAACTTTAAGACTAGGAATCTCGCCAAATATATTTCATTAATAATATGGCATAGCAAGAGACAATAGTAAATTAACACACATGCACACATCTGCCCCCCCAGAAGAAATTATTTTTTAATATTTGATGTTTGTGCCCACTATGCTGTTATTTAGCACATTGCTCCCTGCTGCCTCCTTTTCCTGAAGCTGGGGATAATGAAACGTTCTCATTTATATTCATCCAACATTGCGTACATCACATTACATGCCTTCACACTTTGTTACAACTTTTTAGATCCCAATTTGTTTTCTTGAATCATGTCTTCATTACCATCTAGTGCCCGGCAAAACAAGATATTATTTTTAAACTACACACACTTTCTCTTTTTACAAACTCCTGTTCAAAATCCTGCCTATCACTTCTAATGCACCCTGTTTACTTCAAACCCAGAATGGTTTTTTTGTATCTTAAGGGCAAATTTTCAAGTTCTGTCAAAATAGCTAAGTGCTAGTGCAAATCTAACTAGAAGTGTAAGGTGCTGATTGCATGCAATTTTCTCAAGTTGGTTGCGTGCAATTTTGTTAAGTTGGCTCATTTTTATCATAACTGACAGCTCCCAGATCCACTTTGGTCTTGTGCAAGGAGCTAATCTCATAGAGTGAAGGTCCTAGAAAATCATGGTGTAGATGAAATTTATAGCACTGTGGCAACTTGACGAGAAGTGGGGTGAAAGACCTTATAGCCTAATCCTTTGGCAGCCCTACCCAAGGTGAAGGTGGAGAGTAGGGAAAGAATTATCAGGCAAAAATGCAGTGATAGGAAACCCTATAAAGAAAGACTTGCATTTATATAGCATCTTTCACAACCTCCAAATGTCCCAAAGCGCTTTACTGTTGTAATGTAGGAAATGGGGTAGCCAATTTGCACACAGCAAGGTCCCACAAACAGCAATGTGATAACGACCAGATAATCTGGGTTTTTTTGTGATTTTTATTGGCCCCAGGACACTGAGGAAAAGTCCCCTGCTCTTATTCGAAATAGTGCTGTGGGATCTTTTATGTTTTATGTCTCATCCGAAAGATGGCACCTCCAACAGTGCAGCATGCCCTCAGTGTCAGCCTAGATTTTTGTGCTTAAGTCTCTGGAGTGGAACTATGTGGAGGCATAATAGATAGTCTGGGGGTCAGTGTGCAGTGCAGCTCAGCATCTGATCCCATGTTCTACGGCTGGCAAAATAGATGTGATGTTGCATGAGATGGGTACGAGAGTAGTTGCTTCCTTGGTAGTGCAGGATATCCTTCTCATAAGGCAGTAATGTAGCATGCCTGCAGTGGGCCTGAAGCAGAAAAGATATGGGCTGAAATGACCTTTGCGTTCAGTGGTAGTTCTGTATCTTTGGTAGAATTTGACTGTTGGTCAGATTGTAACATGAGGCACAACTCTGCCGCTGCCTAAATGATGAATCGGAGCCAACGCATATAGCATTCCATGAACCAGTCCAGACAATTGCATTTCTCCCTGTGTCAGCAGGTGGGAGGGTAACAGCGGATGGGCAACGTCATCATGTGTCGTAACTTAATTTGCCCATTGTCCCTTCATTGATCCTCTTGCTCCTAAAAACATAAAAATAGCGGGATTCCCCTTGGGAAATCCGCTACCTCCATTTCTAGGATTCAAACAAAATGTGGTACTATCAGAACCCATGGTGCAAAGCCTTCTAAATAACAATGTGGCAAAATAATAGGTGGGAGAAAAAGCACAAAAAAACACTTAGGCCCTGAAATTCCACAGAGGTTCTACATGTCTCTCACCATAACTTTGGCAGGAGACCAGCGAAACTCCCAAGGAAATGAGGGGAGACCCAGTTATGTCAGGTCTCCGCCATTTCGGCCAGTTTTTACAACCACGGAGATCACCACCCATGGAATTTCGGGACCTCACACAGCATCCTGCAAAACCTATAGTTTGACTCCTCTGGCCTTTTAAATCTGCACATCTGCATTAAGCAACTGCCTATCCCACCCTGGATGTCCACTGTACTTAGGAATAAGGATGACTGAGTCCAGATCCAGTGTCAATGCTGGGAAATAGCAGGGCTGTCTATATAACATATTTGACCTAAATTTAAATACTCTAATGAAGCTCCTTCATCTTTCTGGTGGGGGCTGTTCATATTTCCTACCTAAAATATGTCTCATGCACATTAGGGACATAGATCAAGTGTAACTGATCTATGTCCATTTTAACACTTCTGTTATGTCCTGAGTGCATCCAATTACAGGGTGTAATGGAGCCAAGAGGCTCGGCTATAGTATTTCCTGTATCCTTCCCACTTTCACTTTTAAAGCTGTCTGACAAGATTGCGGCTACTTTACCCACAACCGTGATCTGCAGTGACATTTCCAATTTTTTCGATCCAGTCCCATTTCTGAATGCCAGAATGTAGCAGTTAGGGAGGTCCAATTAGTTTGCTTGGCCACTCAGGACTGAATCCTTTCATTGATCATCTTTTTCAAACCAAAGCCACATACCTCAACCTCTGCTGAATCAGGATTTGGTCAATTGCCATCTAAATGCTTCAGTGGTGTTAATATGCACGCATTAGGTGACTGCCTATTCCACAAATCTCTGCGACTTAAGCATTAAGAAGGTATTCTTTATGCCAAATTTAACTGGTGGCTTCTTCTGTTATAATCACAGCATCTGATTCTTTTATCCTGGTTTTGTACAAAATATTTCCCTACACCTACCTTATCAATTCCTTTTATATTAGCTTAAAAACTCAGATCATATTTCCTGCTATCTTTTTTTGAAGCACTTCCGATTCCAGAGTCCAAATTGTTTATGTGAATGGTGAACAGCAGTGGTCCCGGCACCGATCCCTGTGGAACACCACTTCCCACCTTCCGTCTGTTTGACCCCTACTCACTATATAGCTCAGTGTTACTGCGTTTTAATACAAATAATACTGGTGCAAAAGGTGCAGCATTTTGCTATATCACATATATATCTTGACCTAAAACAATATATTTAAAAACTTATAGATGCTCCTTCTTAAATGCAACAGTGCACAACTGTTAGCTTCCTTTGAAGGCAATAATTGAAAGGTCACCATTGACCAGAAACTTAACTGGACCAGCCACATAAATACTGTGGCAACAAGAGCAGGTCAGAGGCTAGCTATTCTGCAGCAAGTGTCTCACCTCCTGACTCCCCAAAGCCTTTCCACCATCTACAAGGTACAAGTCAGGAGTGTGATGGAATATTCTCCACTTGCCTGGATGAGTGCAGCTGCAACAACACTCAAGAAGCTCAATACCGTCCAGGACAAAGCAGCCCGCTTGATTGGCAGCCCATCCACCACCTTAAACATTAATTCCCTCCACCACTGGCGTACCGTGGCTGCAGTGTGTACCAGCTACACGATGCACTTCAGCAACTCGCCAAGGCTTCTTCGGCAGCACCTTCCAAACCCGTGACCTCTTCCACCTAGAAGGACAAGGGCAGCAGGAACACCACCACCTCCAAGTTCCCCTCCAAGTCACACACCATCCTGACTTAGAGGTACGATGGTCTGAGGAGCGAGTTGGGTAGGATTGATTGGAGAATGTCACTCAAAGGGTTGACGGTGGATAGGCAATGGCAAACATTCAAAGACCGAATGGATGAACTACAGAATTTGTTCATCCCAGTTTGGCATAAAAATAAAACAAAAAAGGTGACTCAACCGTGGCTAACAAGGGAAATTAGGGATAGCATAAGATCCAAGGAGAGGACATATAAATTGGCCAGAAAAAGCAATAATCCTGAGGATTGGGAGCAGTTTAGGATTCAACAAAGGAGGACAAGGATTAATTAAGAAGGGGAAAATAGAATATGAGAGTAAGCTTTCAGGGAACATAAAACCTGACTGTAAAAGCTTTTATAGATATGCGAAGAGAAAAAGATTGGTGAAGTCAAGCGTAGGTCCCTTGCAGTCAGAATCAGGGAAATTCATAATGGGGAACAAAGAAATGGCAGACCTACTAAATACATATTTTGGTTCTGTCTTCACAAAGGAGGACACAAATAACCTCCCAGAGATGCCGGGGAACATAGGGTCTGATGAAAGGGTGGAACTGAAAGAAATCAGTATTTGTAGGGAAATGGTGTTCGGAAAATTGATGGGACTGAAGGCCGATAAATCCCCAGGGCTTGATAATCTACATCCTAGGGTACTTAAGGAAGTGGCCCTAGAAATAGTAGATGCATTGCTGGTCATCTTCCAGAACTCGATAGACTCTGGGACAATACCCATGGATTGGAGGGTAGCTAATGTTACCCCACTATTCAAAAAAGGTGGTAGAGAAAAAGTGGGGAATTATAGACCGGTAAGCCTGACATCGGTAGTGGGGAAAATGCTAGAGTCCATTATAAAAGATGTAATAGCAGAGCACTTGCAAAGCAGCGACAGGATCGGACAAAGTCAACATGGATTTACAAAAGGTAAATCGTGCTTGACTAATCTACTGGAATTTTTTGAGGATGTAACTGGTAAAATAGATAAGGGAGAACCAGTGGATGTGGTGTATTTGGACTTTCAGAAGGCTTTCGATAAGGTCCCGCATAAGAGATTAGCATGCAAAATTAAGGCACATGGGATTGGGGGCAAGGTATTGACTTGGATAGAGAACTGGTTGGCGGATAGAAAGCAGAGAGTTGGAATAAACGGGTCGTTTTCCGAGTGGTAGGCAGTGACTAGTGGGGTACCGCAAGGATCGGTCCTAGGACCCCAGCTGTTCACAATATACATTAATGATCTGGACGAGGGAATTGGATGTAATATCTCCAAGTTTGCAGACGACACAAAGCTGGGTGGGAGGGTATGCTGTGAGGAGGATGTCGTGAAACTCCAGTACGATTTGGACAGGTTGGGTGATTGGGCAGAAACATGGCAAATGCACTATAATGTGGATAAATGTGAAGTTATCCACTTTGGTGGCAAAAACAGGAAGGCAGATTATTATTTGAATGGCAATAGATTGGGAGAAGTGGAAGTGCAAAGAGACCTGGGTGTTCTTGTGCACCAGTCGCTGAAGGTAAGCATGCAGGTGCAGCAGGCGGTTAAGGCGGCAAATGGTATGTTGGCCTTCGTAGCAAGAGGGTTCGAGTACAGGAACAAGGATGTCTTGCTGCAGTTGTACAGGGCCTTGGTGAGACCACACCTTGAGTATTGTGTGCAGTTTTGGTCGCCTTATCTGAGGAAGGACGTTCTTGCCATGGAAGGAGTGCAGCGAAGATTCACCAGGCTGATACCTGGGATGGCAGGAATGACGTATGAGGAGAGATTGTGTCGATTGGGCTTATACTCACTGGAGTTTAGAAGATTGAGAGGGGATCTCATCGAAACCTATAAAATTCTGTCAGGCCTGGACAGACTAGATGCAGGAAGGATGTTTCCGATGTCCAGGGAGTCCAGAACCAGGGGTCACAGTCTAAGGATAAGGGGTAAGCCATTTAGGACTGAAATGAGGAGGAATTTCTTCACCCAGAGAGTGGTGAACCTGTGGAATTCTCTGCCACAGAGGATGGTGGAGGCCAGTTCATTAAATATATTCAAGAAGGAGTTGGATATATTTTTTAAGGCTAAAGGGATCAAGGGATATGGGGAGAAGGCAGGGACAGGGTACTGAATTTGGATGATCAGCCATGATCTCATTGAATGGCGGAGCAGGCTCGAAGGGCCGAATGGCCTACTCCTGCTCCTATCTTCTATGTTTCTATATCGCCATTCCTTCATCGTCGCTGGGTCAACATCCTGGAACTTCCTACCTAACAGCACTGTGGGACTACCTTCACCACACAGACTGCAGCAGTTCAAGAAGGCGGCTCACCACCACCTTCTCAAGGACAACTAGGGATGGGCAATAAATGCTGGCCTTGCCAACGACACCCACATCCCATAAGCGAATAAATGAGAACTACAGAAATAAATCAATAGTATTACAATCCCCTAATGTAAATACTTTATAGGCCACTTGATATTAGTACATCAGGTATATATTGAAACTTATTATAATTTTATTGGGCTGGATTTTGCAGTAGAAATAATGGTAAGGCTAGTGGCACTCAACCTTATTAAACTATAAATTGAACAGCAACTAACGATGACTGCACATGCGGTTAAATGTGGAAATCCAGAAGTTGCTGTCTGAGATGCTCTGCTCCTTCAGAAGCTGCGTGATATCGGTATCTCGCCGAGAGACTCAGCATTGAAATACCTGGAACAGTGTGATGTTGCTGTAGTTAAGTAATATATATTCAACATACTTCCCATAAAAATTTAGTGCTTGTCCATTCCAATGTAAGTACCCTTTTAACGGCATGATAAATCTGAGTTACTGCCAATGAACCTCTCTGCCACTGAAAATTAACTTTAACAAGTGTGGAGTCTCATTCCTTCAGATTTTAATTATTGTTGGAAATTTAAAAAAATTTTAAATAACTATTTTTTCTTTTCCTTTCTGTTTCTTTTCTCTCTCTGTCTTAATCCAATCTTTCTTTCCCTCTCTTTCTGTACCTGATTTGACATTGAATTAAGTATTCTAAATTACACTTCCTGGTTCAGACTCTGCACTGCTCATTAACGATTCTTCAGTTTGATTGGTTAGGGGGATACACAGTTGCTTGCCCTGTTCACACAGGTCCCAGATGCCCTGTCGAGGGTGCTGCACTTTTTCAATAGTTGGCTGACAGGAACTTCCAGTGCAAAAGCCCATAGAAAGGTTATTTCCTTGTGCATGTTAAAATATCTTTATATATTGCTGATCGTCATTGTGTCTAAACATGTAGCTCAGCCAGATTACTCCTAAATTGTCCTTGATTTTCAAATGTCTAAATTTTCTTCAGTTTTTAAGGATAACCTTTATAAAACTCTACTAATGCCAACTGTCTAAACTATTAGATTAGCTACTTTACTCATGGGACCCTACACCATAGTTTGCAAGTGTGAAATTAGAACCTATCATGTGCATGATAGCATTGGACATGAATTTTCCAAAATATGCTATGTTCATAAATTCCTGCTGCAACAGATAATCTAATTGGTTCTTTGAAAATTATAAAGATATGAGTTTTGTGTCATTCCATAGCAAGGATGACAACTTGTTAATAACAATCATAATTGAATGTAATTCCCTGGCGATGTATGCAGCATTGTCTGTTACTTTACTTTTGCAGATTAAAATGGAACATTTATTCTCAAGTAATATATCAAATTTTTTGTCTCACCAATTTTCTTCCCTTTCTATTTTATTCTAATCCAGATCCCACAAATGTTAGGAGCGTGTTCTAACCCACTGTGCCTACACACCCTTGCACGTGGACTTCTGAATATCATTGATAGGAATGCAGCAAATTATGGATAATAAATTGCACAGTGAACAAACACACACTGTACTATGTCATGACTCCAGTCATAGTAGAGTGGTGGTTGCACTTGTAAGTTTACAGGATGCAATTGTAATTTCATCAGCATTATACTATCCCATGTGTGACAGCGACTGGTTTGACAAGTCAGTTTGTGGCAGATAGAGTCTGCATTGATGTAATTTCGCTTACTGCAGGAGAGCAGTGTTGTAAAGAACAAAGAATGGAAGCCACAAATAGAAAGAAAAGAACTGCAAAATGCTGGGAATTGGAATTAAAGCTAGAAAATACTTGAAATACTTGCAGCAGGTCCATCGTAAGCTGACAAGAAAAAAGATGGGTTGTTTCAGATACAGACCAATTAGTTACTTGACAGGAACTTAACATGGTGGGAGAAATGGGATGAAAAACTGAAGGGATATTTACTAGTCCTAGCCCCTTTAGGGCTACCCCAGATTAGGCGTATTTCTCAGACGTTCACTTTCAATTAAAGTTTGAGGTAGCCGAATCCTAAAGATGCTTAATTGGGTCTAAAGGTCCGGGCTATCTCTCCCTAAAGGAAAGGAACAACCCAAGAATGTTACCGTCCCCCAGATAGTGCTTTTAATAAGTTTAGCTAGACTGTAACGTTCCGGATATTATGAGGGTCCTGAAAACTCCCTCAGGATTCTGTAACTCTTCACCAAAGGGTGTACAGAGATTGAGTTCGCGAGTTTTTGATACAGAAGACTTATGTGAGACAATTCTAAAAATATATAGAGATTTATTAAAGAACCGACATGCAATTTACAGTTGGTGAATCAGTCAATCACAACGTTAACAGTTCTAAAAAGAGAAAAATACTATCTTATTATTAACAGAGAATCTTACTTTTAAATCTTAACTTCGCTACAGTATTACAGTTCTTAAAATTTTCTACACAGGATATCCAGCAATATAAAATACCTTTGATCCCCAAGGTACAAAGAGTGGTAGACCACAGAACTGCCTCTGTAGCCGAGAATTGCTTTGCCCAATTAAAGCGACTCTGATATCCCATTTGAAACTTCAATATTTACACCCCTTTCCAGTTGTGTTTCCTTTAAGGTTTTCTGCTGATGTAAATCAATTATCCCTATTCATCTTTCTGCCGATCTCTGCAATTCTTACTGCCGCATCAGCTTGTAATATTACAGAATCTTGTCTCGTCTCCAGGTGTTCTGAGTTTACCATATAGAACGGTGTGACGGGCAGGTGTTCCTTATTTTATGTCATCTTTACGAGGGCAGATGTTCCTTATCTTATGTGCCATCTTTAGAACACCTTATCCAGGGTGAACCATTGTTTTTGTTCCCAAAAGGTCAGCCTGTCGGAGCCATGCACCTTCTGTTTCAATAAGGTTATTTATTCAGGGTCAACAACTGTCTTATCTCAATAGCCAGAATTCTTTCATAGCTTTTTCATCGTTAGGTTTCTAAATTTCCAAACCCAGTTTGTCATGTTTCAATAAGGCCAGAATACTTTCATAGGATAGTGTATTTTTCTGAATAGGTTATATGGCTTATTCCTTCACAAAACAACAGGTAGAAGTCAAGAGCCAGGAATGCTGACTCCTGCCGTTAATGACCAGGAAACAGTTATTTTTAAAACGCTAAAAAGAGGTGAAACCTGTTGGATGATGTACAAAGATTATTTCGTTGAGACAGTGAGAGTAATTTAATGGACGCAAGGTCACAAAAATAGTTAAGTGAGGTGGTGAAAAGACACGGGAAAGATAAATCCAAAAGGCAAGAAAATGGGAGAAATGAAATGAAAAGGGAAAAATCAGTAAAATGCAGGAAATCTGAAATTTAAAAAAAGGAAACCCACACGCCTTGTTATAATATTACAGTGAGGTATTCTTAGGGTGTGGTGTACATCTGCTCCAAAAATCATTGGGACGTGGTTGAAGCGGTTACGCCGCGATCGCGCATCCTGGTGACTTGCAGCGTTGAGCCTGCCAGAATTTACTGGGTCGGTGGAAGAGTAGCTAATTTGCACAAGGCAGGCGGCACAAGCAGCTCTAAGGGAACAACTCGGCACCCGCCTTGCTCATTGAGAGGGGATGAGTTGCCCAGACTCCACCTGGCAACCTCAGCTATGCCCCCCTTAGCTCCCTCGGTAAGGGACAGCGAGCAAGATTTTTTTTTTAAGAAATGCCCCATCCAGGCTGCTTCACAGGCCTGAACCCCAGGCTCACTGTCTCTCGCATGGAGCCTCAACTCCCTTGGCAGACTGGCCTCCTGACACACAGGGTCACGACTGAACCAGGCAAAGCAGGAACTCTCAACGTTGGGAGACCCTACCCTTGGCTCCATTCCCCGATGGCATTTGCTTTGTAAGGAGAGGGCAGAGTCTCCAAGGCATGTTGGAAACTCCCGGAAATGGCGGAGGTGCAATTGGGTCACTGTTATTTTCCGGTGGGTCCTGCCAGCCTCAAGCTGGAGTTACAGCGGGAGACTGGTGGTTTTTCCATGGATTTTCAGGGGGATGGGAGGGGGGTTTTTAAAGTGATTTTCATTGATTTTGTCTAAACTAAAAGTGTAGAGATTAGGAGAGACCGCTTCTTGCCTAATACCTAAGTAAGTGCACATGGGGATATCAACACTGCAATCCTGTAATTGACAACAACAACAACAACTTGTATTTATATAGAGCCTTTAACGTAGTAAAATGTCCCAAGGCGCTTCACAGGAGTATTATAAGACAAACATTTTTTTGACACCGAGCCATGTAAGGAGAAATTAGGGCAGCAGTCCAAAAGCTTGGTTAAAGAAGGAGCATCTTAAACAACAAAAGCTTGTATTTATATAGCGCCTTTAACGTAGTAAAACATCCCAAGGCGCTTCACAAGAGTATTTTAAGACAAAAAATTTGACACCGATCCACATATGGCTAAATTAGGGCAGGTGACCAAAAGCTTGATCAAAGAGGTAGGTTTTAAGGAGTGTCTTAAAGGAGGAAAGAAAGGTAGAGAAGTGGACAGGTTTCGGGAAGGAATTCCAGAGCTTAGGGCCTAGGCAACAGAAGGCACAGCCACCAAAAGTTGAGCGATTATAATCAGGGAATCCTCAAGAGGGCAGAATTAGAGGAGCACAGATATCTCGGGGAGTTGTGGAGCTGAAGGAGATTACAGAGATAGGAAGGGGCGAGGCCATGGAGGGATTTGAAAACAAGGATGAGAGTTTTGAAATCGAGGCACTGCTTAACCGGGAGCCAATGTAGGTCAGCGAGCACAGGGGTGATGGGCGAACGGGACTTGGTGCGAGTTAGGACACAGGCAGCCGAGTTTTGGATGACCTCAAGTGTACGTGGGGTGGAATGTGGGAGGCCAGCCAGGAGTGCGTTGGAATAGTCAAGTCTAGAGGTAACAAAGACATGGATGAGGGTTAAATTAAAACTGTATTTGTTTCACAGCAGCATACTCTTTGTTCTTTTGAAAGTTATAAACAATTCTCCTTTCAATATGCACAGGAAGCAGTGTTTGGATCTTTTCTGCCCTTTTTGCTTTACATAATTCAATTTCTGTATTTTAGACCATTCTTATAGATGAGTCTTAGCGCCCTAAGCCATTATGAACATCTTCACTGGCTCTGATATCTGGGTGCATTTTGATAGTGTGCCCAGGATAATGAACAGAAAACTTTTCTTTAGATCTCATTAGCTAGTGGATCTTACCTGTGATGCCACAGGATTCTCATCTTCAAATGTGACAAAGTAATACAGAGAAAAGTCCTTATTGTAGGCTTTAACTGCCAAAGCAATTTATTGAACAAGCAAATTTTTTTTTTTTTAAAGCTTGTTCATTGATTTCAGCTTCTACCTTAACTCCATGTGAAAGTCCCAATCTTCATTTTGGCTCTCTGTAACATTTTAAACAAGTGCAGATAATCATTGCTTTTCATTTCCTGGTTTGCTGTCTGTGAGAATTCTTCAGTGTGATTGGCTGCTTAGACAGCTTGGTGACATCACAGCTGCATCGCACTAGGAATCCCCTATTGACAGCGCTACAATCAAGTACACATCGAGAAACCTAAAGTTTTCGCCGCAGAGATCATGAGATCTCACTGTGCAGCTTTCTTCGAGGTAAAGTTCGTAGGGCTAAGTACGGGCCATTGTAATAATACATATACATAGATGTTAGACTATTCTAACTTATCAAAGAGGAAACGATAAATGGTTCTTAATCTTATTGCTAAACTATTATAGAATTAACATATATATATATATTTAGTTACTCTTCTAATTAACTGGTCTGACCAGTCGCCATGAAGTTCCAGACCGACTCGGAGACTGCTGAACTTAGGCTTATAAATATTTTCCAAACAGCTACCAGAGCTTATGGAATTGAATAACTATCAGCTAAATTCAAGAGGAGCTGCCAGCCGTGCATTAAACGGAACAAATGACACAATGTATTTTTGTTTAAATTATGTGGTTCGACTCCTCCCTCAAGCCAAAAGCCCCAGAGACATCCGAACAGAGATCCTCCACTACCACTACCACTGAAATTCTTGTCTATGTCATTGTCACCTTCAGGCTTGACTTCAACACTTTCCTCATAGACGTCCTTGCTCCACTCTACATAAACATCAACCTGTCCAAAAACTTTGCCATCTGCATCCTATTCCATAATAAGTCCCTCCGTGCCTTTTATTTGGAGCTCTCTCCCTAAACTCCTCTGGCTTGTTAACTCCTTTCCACTGTCAAAAGTTTCCTCAAAGCCTACCTCTTGGACCATGACCCATTATCTGCCCCAATTCTTCTCCCACTGCTCAGTACTGCTTCGGTAAAATGTATTGGGTCATTTACTATGTTAGAGGTATTATATCAATACAAAGTAGTAGCTGCAGGAGAAAGTTATGATGATGATGACTGGTAGTGACTCACCTGTTGCAAGGATGTCTGGATGGGTGTACAAAGACATTTAAAGAATGATTTCATTTGGGCACTACAATTTTCTTCAGTGCCCTTGTGCTGTAGAGGGGAAAGTTAACTACTCCCGATTGTTATCAAGTCACGCTTGTTGGAAAGTGGCGTGTATGAACAATTGGTGGGAAAAATGTGATGTTCAGCTGTGTTGCCCTCCACAATCAAATAGCCTGATAACTCATTGTCTAGGTTCATGTATGAAGGTACTGGAGGTTTGCTAATGCCCTGGAACTGTACACCAGCAAGAGTCAGTGCCTTCAAGGGACAAGGGAAAGAACAACTGTTTAAACTGCTCTAATACATTGTTTTCTTGTTGGGCCAGTACAATCGTGGGACAGCGTGCGAAGACTGGAATCTTACATAGTGATGAAAACACAATGTTCCTAAGCACACACAGTCATGGACAGACAGACACAGAGGTTTACATATATTTTGTATATTTGTGTACAGGTATTATCCATGTCAAAAAAAATACAGAGTATGATTTTACAGAGAACTTTATGCTACATAATAACACTAAACAGGACAAAAATTACCTGTGCAATAAGTGAAACATTAATTTAAATATTAAATAAAAAGACAAATAAAATAAAATGTTTAAACACT
The DNA here is from genome assembly GCF_052327205.1 of Somniosus microcephalus. Taxonomy (NCBI): domain Eukaryota; kingdom Metazoa; phylum Chordata; class Chondrichthyes; order Squaliformes; family Somniosidae; genus Somniosus; species Somniosus microcephalus. The sequence goes on from NC_141013.1 coordinate 20,980,896, forward strand.
AAACTACTTCTGGTTTTTACTATTGCAACACATCCAATAAAGTGGTTTGTGACTTCCATTGTAATAGTACAGATAATATTAGGACATCATGGTTTCATTCCAGTCTACTGCTCGCTTTAAGTACAAGGGAGTTTATTCAAAACACTTACACAAGACTGGTCCACTGTCTAATAGGTGCTGGGGCTCTAAAAGACTAGTACCAATAATTTCTCACAATTATGTATTGTGCATTATTTTATTTCCATTAATTAGCTGAACATGTGCCATTCTCCAGAAAATAAAACAGAAAAAAAACATCCTAAAGAATACAAAGGTTGCTAACATCGTGCTGAAAAATGAGGATTTGTTGGAACTTCTGTGTAAGATTTTAATTCATACGCGGCACCGCTGTCAACTTCCATTGACTTTCGAGAAAAAAGGAGTCTGACATCTCTATGGAGGTAGATCTTTCCAGATTTTGAACTCTGGAACCTAGAACATACAAAATAATCTCATTATTCATTCATCTGATCTTATATTATCACAAATAGAGTAAATGTCTGATTTGGCTGCCCACCTGCTAGAAAACAGAGATAAATATGCCCGTTAGAACATAATTTTCTGTATGGCTCCCAAAAGTGGAGTTTTGGTGGGGCCAGGTCTACAATCCTACAAAGAACAGTTAATTAGATGTTTTTACCAACAATGAATCCAAATGTTGCAGTAACTATCACAAATCTGGTCTAGATAAGCTTTAAGCAAAAAACAAACTGTGGGAGTAAATTTAACCCATTGAGCAATGAATTCAATTTGGAGCTTTCATCTGCAAAAAGTGAGTAAAAAGCAGATGTACTCCGATAGGCAGACCTTACAGCCATTCTTCTTTGCCCATATGGAGAGTCCACTCTTGGCTTTTATACTATTTATCTCTTGTGATAAAACCTAGAATTCTATTACTTTTTTATGCCTTTATCAACCTGATCACTCTGAAAAACTGCCTCAACTCCTACTCAGTTTTCTCTCTTCTCAACCACTTCAGAATTCACCTTCTCTTGGATATCCTTTTCTTTAGTAAAGACCAATGCAAAGTACTTACCAAATAACTTGCCATTTTTTGAACATCATCTACAAATTAACAATCCTCTCCTCACAGGGGTCCCACTTTGCTTTTAACAGTTCTCTTTTTAAACTGATATAATTGTAAAATACTGTGCCTTTTGATGCTTTTTGAAATTTTTCCTCATTATTTCATTGCAGTTTGTGGGGCCTTGCTGTGCGCAAATTAGCTGCTACGTTTCCTATATTTCAACAGTGACTACACTTCAAGAAGTACTTAATTGTCTGTAAAGCACTTTGGGATGTCGTGTGGTTGTGAAAGGTGCTCTATAAATGCAAATCTTTCTTTTGTTAAATAAAAATTCCACTGCTGATCGACAGTTCTGTGTACCAATTTCTCCTTCCACCATCCTGCACTTTTCTGTGATCCCGGCCCACACCAGTAAGTTATCAAGTTCGAGTGAATGTGGAATTGTTCTATGATGGTTCAATGCAACCACTACCAGCAGTTTGATAAAAAGCCCTGGGACTAAACTCAGGTCAAAGTGGAGTATAATTGTAACATTAGCGATGGGAGAAAATTGATTCCCTTACGGGCTTGTACTAGGTCTTGAGAATGAGGTTAGTCTTCCTCTACTAGAACTCAATCTCTGATTGCTACTGAAACTGCTCTGATGGAAGGGCTGTATCAGATTTTTTTTTAAAAGGGAATGTCCACAAGATGCGCAGTATGGAAAGAATCACGTGTTTTCCATTTTGTATCTTGTTTTGAGGAGTTGTTTCTTTTTTGACTTCAGAAGTGTTTGCGTCTTTAGCCCGTTTTTCAGCAAGCCTGAACAGCTGCGCTCTATGGTTAAGCAAGTGGCCATTTAGTGTCGGTAGAAAGCAAATTGCAGAACTAAAATGTTGCTCTGGTAGGATCTGACTGAAATATACATATGGCATTATACCAGATAAATTCACCCCACAGTACTCGTCTCCCCTTGTGAAGGAATAGCCATATTCAGAAAAATACACCATTCGATAAAAGAATTCTAGCCTTATTAAGCATGACATACTGGGTCTGGAAGTCTGGAAGCCTCAACAATCTAAAGCTGTAAACAGCATACAGGCTTTTGAGATAAGATAAGTTGTTGACACTGAATCAATAGTCTTATTGAAGTAGAAGGTTGGAGGTTCCTAAAAGTCTGCAGCATTGGAAAGAACACAATAGCCATACCCAGTTTAAGTGTTATAAACCAACACTTTGGAAAGAAACACAGAACATTAAAGAAACACGTGCCTATGTAAAAATGACATCAAGTAAAAGAAACACCTGACGTCAAATGGAACACGGAGACACGATTATGTGTTGCAACCAACTGACGTAGCTAAGAAGACAATGGTGCAACCAATTGAGGTGTTCTAAATGCAAAAGATACAAACAGGGGACTTTGATAAGAATGACATCAAATAGATGCACCTGTTACAACCGTTTTTTATGATAAGCTTGAGACACCTACACAGCAGACATAATTCTGCAAGCTACAAGCTGAACTAACTAAGAATAGCAGGGGTCAGCAGAAAACTTCAAAGGATATACCACTGAGAAAGGGTATAAAAATTGGACTTTCAAATGGGAAGACAGATTCACTGAAAGGGGCAAAGTGATTCTCAGGCTTCAGAGGCAGGCTCTAAGTTTTCAACTCTGAGTCTCGGGTATCAAAGGTATTTGATTTTGGTGGATATCCTGGAATAAACTAAGAACTGTAAAAAATGTAACGAAGTTAAGATTTGAGAATAAGGATCTCTGATAATAAGAATTGTAAGCTTTTGTATTTGGAACTGTTAATGTTGCGACTGAATCACCAACTGTAATTACATGTCGGTTCTTTAATAAATCTATATATTTTTAGAATTGTCTCACATAGTACTTCTGCATCAAACTTGCGAACTCAATCTCTGTATACTCTGGTGAGGAGTTGCAGAATTCTGGGGGAATTTTCCAGACCCTCATAAATCCGGAAGGTTACAGTCTAGCTAAACTTATTAAACGTACTATCTGGAAGACGGTAACATCTTCAGGTCGTTCCTTTCCTTTAGGGAGAGATAGTCTGGACCTTTAAACCCAATTAAGCATCTTTAGGATTCGGCTACCTCTAACTTTAGTTGAAGGTGAACGTCTGGGGAATACGCCTGATCCGGGGTAGCCCTAAAGGGGCTAGGACTAGTAATAATCCTTTCACCCTCTCTTCCTCACACCACCAAATTGGAGCTGCCATAACTATTCACAACATTGACAGTGGATCACCACTCAGCAAAGTCATGACTATTGCTGTTTTACGTGGGTATGGTCCCTCTACAGCTGATAAATTGAGGATGCATTGTTAGATTTCCAGTTTTATATCTATTGCTATCATTTGAGCATATTTTTTGTCATCACAAGTTCCCTTTTATCTTGAGATACAACTGCCGTAGTGAGGGAAATGCAATGCTGCTGAATGTAGCAGCCGCCTTTCCATAACTTTTTAAGATTTAGGTGGAAAAATGCAAACTCCAGTAGGAGAATATCAGATACTAGATGCTTGGCATTGAGAACAAAGGTGTGATGGAAAATACTTTCCGTCAATGCAAGAAGCAACTGAGAAAGGGGGAAAGGTTTTAAGTAACTTCTCATTCAATCGATTTTTATTTTTTGTCATTGGACACCAATTTCTGTATAAAATGGTCTCTTAGAAACTTAGAAGTTTACAGCACATAAATCGGTAATTTGGTTCGTCGTGTCTGTGGTCACTCTTTGTTGCAGCAATCCAAAGCCAATTCCATTTATAAACAAATTCCTTTGGTGTTGCTAACTAAAATGTTGTATTAGTACTCAAACCATTGAAGAATTAATCCTAATAACAGAATAATACTGATGACAAAAAATATTTGAGATCTTACTGCCAGGTAAATCTAGCAAGCATACAAAGCAAAACAAAGTCTGCATTTAGTTAAAAAAACAATAAATCACTCGATGGTAGTTCTGTTTTGTCACCTGTTTAATCAAGGACTGAATTGAAACTCAGGCACAAATTGAATGCCTGCCCTCTGTGTGGCCAGTCTCAATCCAGTTCCTAGATCTCAGTTGCAGCAGAACAGTCCATAATTTATCAATCTAACTGACAATATTCATGTAGATGGGAGATGGAAATGTCATGTAGATGTAGTATGGCAAGCTTTATTTTATTTTAGGCTAGGCTTTAGGCAGGTTGTTAGGTCAGTGTAGGAGGCATTACAACTGATTAGTGCTTTACCTGACCTTGGAATGCTTAATGCAGACATGTGGTTAAAAAGGGGGGAAAAAACTACTACAGTAATCTTTCCACCGCACCCTGCCCCCACCCCCAACATGGCACTTTCACACACTCAAGTTAACACAATATTACAGGTAGAATATTGCATGCAACATGTATTAGTTCACTATGCATAAGAAAGAGAGGCCATCTTTATCAGCAGAAGGCTTGAACCACACTATGTTAGTTCCCATCTCCCAATAGGGATTCATTTGGCTTTGTTCTGTGCTGAACAGGATCCATTTAATGCTGACTGCACAACCATGGAGTTCATTGAAAAATTACTGCTCCAGTTCTATCCCAGGCTAAGGAAACACTCGTCTTGCTGTGTTGTTATCCTGTTTTAATCAGGTCTCAGGCTAAAAGGAACAAAGGCAAAGCCATTCATTTCTAATGGTGTCAATACGACGAAGCAATAAAAAAAAACAAGGATTTTAATAATTTATTTCATGAAAAATTAGCTGAATAAATTCATAATGTTTAAAATGCTTTGTCCGCTACAAGCTAGTTAAAGTACAGTGTGTTGTTTTGTGTGGAAACCAAGAGAATTATGAATAATGCATGGCTACAGAGACTACTACAAATACCTTATCACTGCTAATGCCGATTGCCATATACTGTACAAACATTGTATTTTTATGGTTACCTCAAGTGTACGAGGTAGCGAAGTATCCTTTCTTCAGTCTGGATTACATTTTCCTTATTGGCATGTCCAACAGTTTCACGTTTCACAGGAACAGAAAATGTCCTCTGTCGTAGGAATGTCTGGTGATTGGCTGGCATTTCTCTCAAGTCATAAATCACTACAAACATCTTAACCACTGTCTTGTTTGGGTTGAATAAGGTCTGAAAGATAATTTACATTTATCAGCTCTAAAAACAGATAGAAGGGCTGCATAATGTAGCTCACAAAGTGACAAAAGATTGTATGGGTCATCAGCAAATTTGATCAAAAGCAGAATTAATGTACACAAAATGTAACAGTACACTTAGGGAATCAAGACATAATGGTTTTAATATCTGTCCACACTGCACAAGGATCTAATAATTCTAATACTGATCACTAATGGCAGTAGAATGACAACACTTTAAAATGCTTTTACAAGTCTGATTTCTATTTTCTCCCGGTACATCATGGTCACTTGAGGCCATGTGCCAACTGAGGCTGAGCATGCATGGGAAAAATCTCTGCCCCTTTGCCAATGCCATTTAAGCGGGCAAGTACAAGATATGAAAGAACAGCAGTGATAACTGTCCTGATTTTTCCAGCACCCCCAGAAACGTGATGGAGAGGGCTTCCCTGTATTTGATGCCTCCTTACAACAATGTGGTGAAGATTGGCAACTCTCAGCAAAATGGGAGAAAAATCCCACTTGCATCCCACTACTGTGGGTGTCTTGTGCTAGTCCTCCAGTGTGCAGTATCACCATTCTGCCCTACTGTCACACAAAATGAACTTATTCTAAAGGACAAAAGAGTACTAAAATATAGGAATACATATTGGTCATTCTGTAAAACGCCTGTATTTACAATGTGAAAATAACCTCAATACATGAGCACGAGTTACCCAGGTCACTTGAGGATTGCAACGAAAGACCATATTAAACCACTGAGTATTTCCTATTTAAAAATGTCATATAAATATTTAAGCAATGACATTAACTATATTTTTTTCCTTTCTTGTGTCATGATAAGGCAGAGGTACAAGTCTCATCACTAATACCCGTTCTCAAAGTCTTACAATGGACTGCAATAATGTGACAGCACTGCTCTTAAAACAAATGTTAAACTAATATTTTTTTAAACTGTGATAAATATTACATTTAAGTTATTAAGCTAACTTATTCAATACAAGTGATAAGATTTTCCAGCATCATATATACATACCCAATAAGGGGGCCTGTGTGTTTTAAATCTATATTTTAAAGGGAATAGCGAGTTCCCATGCTGGTTCAGCTCCTGGAACACATGGGGTCAGCCTCCCCTGCAGTTCCATTTTACAGCTACCATATGTCTGCTGAAAAAAATTTATGTCGCAACAAACGAAATGAACTATTGGAACGCATTTCTCAGAGGGCTGCCTAATTTAATAATGTGTCAGCTTGGCTTGGTTGAGGGCACTCTCACGTCTGAGCCAGAAGGTTGTCAAATTCAAGGCCAGTACTGAGGAAGTGTTGTATTGTCACAGGTGAGACTTCAAGCCGAAGCCACGTCTGCCCTCAGGTGGTTGTTGAAGATCCCACAGAGCAATTCGAAGAAGAGCATGGAGTTCTCCCATTGTCCTGGTCAACATTACTCCCTCAACCAAGACCATCAAAAAACAGATTAACTGGTCATTGCTCTCATTTCCTGTACGCAAACTGGTTTCTGTGTCTGCCTACGTGTTAACAGTAACTGCATTTCAAAAGTAATGCATTGCACTTTGGGATTCTCCGAGGTCATGATTAGGCGCAAACTAAATTAACAAGTTCCTTCTTTAACAGACTTGCAAACATATTGTTTTTAGTACAGTGTGCCATTATTCACACAGTTGTGGATCAGTTTATAGGCATCTGGATAGTGACACTGATGAAGAAGTGTGATTAATGTGGTAACACATTGCTAGTACTTTGTTTTCTAACAGTAACCTACTGCACAACTGGGTGGGAGAAACAGTTGATTTTTCAAATATCAGACAACTTTATTGAGCATCTCCTAGCTGAAGATTCCAGTAATTTCATCATATTTCAATTACAGTAATGCTGTCAGTTAATTAATTTGTTGAAATTGATGAAAAATTTGGCACCAACACAGCTGTCATTTCTATCCACAAGAAGGGAGACCTTAGTGAGCCTAGAAACAACTGAGAAGTATCACTGATATTAGTGCTTCTGAAGGTGGTTCTTCACATTATCACAGCCTGTATATCAAATGCTCTGTGGGTCTGAAGAGTAATCAGCAATACAGATAAAGCTCTAATCTAACTTACCACTTGTATGGTTCCTGATGGAGGTACTCGATAGCCTCGTTTTCCCAAGGTTTCCAAATTAATCACACCCTACAAACAAACAATCCTCAATTCAGAACAGATTGCTTCGAACAGGAAGTTTCAGTTATCAAAAAAAAATCAATTAACTTGTTTACTGATGAAGAATCAATTGTAACATACCCATAAAGAGCAAAAATTAACAAATGAATAAATGAGTGATTTACCAGTCTGAGAGATATGGGTCCTAACCAATTACTGCTACACCATGACCTTGATCACAAGTCTTTAACTACAGGAATGTGTGATAACACATACCATGTAGGGTGATGGTGCATTATCGTCAGACACACTGTAGAATGACACTTCAACTGGAAGAGTCATGTGACTGGGACAGAACGTTCCACTTGCTCCCACCTCGGCTGTGAAACCATCAACTGCTCCTAAAGGTTCCAATCGGAAATTCAGGACGGACTCCTGAGAACATTAAAATACATTAAGGTTAGAGTTACTAGGCAGCTTGGATCAAATCACAATTTTATTCTGATTCTATACATAATACGTCTCAGCAATTAACTTCAAAAAATATCTGATCAAGTTCTTTTATTAATCATGCAAACATTATACTGTCCCAGTAGTTAATGAAATCCTATTGTAAAAAATCTGTTTAACCATCACTACAGTGATCCACCAAATAATGTTTTCCATTGTTTTATGTTTCTATATATTATTCTAGGAAATAAATGATGCTAGGTAGAAGGCTAAAAGCTGTAGTCCAATCTTAAAGTTCTAAGGATATTCATAAAATGCTTAAACTGCATTTACAGTTTACGATATCATCAGAACTGTTCAGTTTACTTACAGCCATGTAACTCCCTCATCTCAATTATCTTATAGCTACATAATAATAATTACATGGTCCTAAAAGTAGGATTATACATGTTATTTTGCACCTTCTGCCTCCTTAATTATTTAATGTAATCATTTTATGCTTGGGCAAAAATCTCAAAAAAGGGTTTACAAAAGACTTTAGTATAATATATACAAAATTCTACTCTACTAAAAGCAGGACCTGTTCATGGCAACTTTTAATTATCCCAGGATAAATATAACTTTTAATGTTTCAATTGGAACGGAGGTACATTCTGAAGTGGACTAAACAGAACGAGACCGTTTTCTAGTGCTATTTAGCGGTACTAATGCTGGACACAAGTGCCAATATTGCAGGAAGACTGGGAGATTAGCTGAAGCCACCAGTTTTTTCCTTAGGTGTGCTACTCCCCTTTTTCTGATCAAAAAAAGAAAATGAAGTTAGTGAAAAATATATATTTTTTTAAATCTGCTATTATTTGTTAAGACCTTGTTCAGCATTCAGGGGAAAATGTGGCCGATTTCCACTGAGAGAAATTAAAACAACGGAGTATTAATTTACTCACCGCAGAGCCTGAGTTAAAGCAACAAATTTCTGAATTTAAATAAAGGAAACTACGATGGTATGAGGCGCGAGTTGGCTAGGATGGATTGGGGAACGTTACTTAAAGGGGTGATGGTGGACAGGCAATGGCAAACATTTAAAGATCGCACGGATGAACTACAGAATTTGTTCATCCCTGTCTGGCATAAAAATAAAACAAAAAAGGTGGCGCAACCGTGGCTAACAAGGGAAATTAGGGATAGCAGAAGATCCAAGGAGAGGACATATAAATTTGCCAGAAAAAGCGGCAAACCTGAGGATTGGGAGCAGTTTAGGATTCAGCAAAGGAGGATAAAGGGATTAATTAAGAGGGGGGAAATAGAGTATGAGAGTAAGCTTGCAGGGAACATAAAAACTGACTGTAAATACTTCTATAAATATGTGAAGAGATAATGATTGGTGAAGTCAAGCGTAGGTCCCTTGCAGTCAGAATCAGGGGAATTTATAATGGTGAACAAAAAAATGGCTGACCAATTAAATACATACTTTGGTTCTGTCTTCACAAAGGAGGACACAAATAACCTCCCAGAGATGACGGGAAACATAGGGTCTAATGAGAGGGAGGAACTGAATGAAATCTGTATTTGTAGGGAAATGGTGTTAGGGAAATTGATGGGATTGAAGGCCGATAAATCCTCAGGGCCTGATAATCTACATCCTAGGGTACTTAAGGAAGTGGCTCCTAGAAATAGTAGATGCATTGCTGGTCATCTTCCAAAATTCTATAGACTCTGGAATAGTTCCCATGGATTGGAGGGTAGCTAATGTAACCCCACTATTTAAAAAAGGTGGTAGAGAGAAAACGGGGAATTATAAACTGGTAAGCCTGACGTCGGTAGTGGGGAAAATGCTAGAGTCCATTATAAAAGATGCACGGAAAACAGTGACAGGATCGGACAAAGTCAACATGGATTTACAAAAGGTAAATCGTGCTTGACTAATCTACTGGAATTTTTTGAGGATGTAACTGGTAGAATAGATAAGGGAGAACCAGTGGATGTGGTGTATTTGGACTTTCAGAAGGCTTTCGATAAGGTCCCGCATAAGAGATTAGCATGTAAAGTTAAAGCACATGGGATTGGGGGTAAGGTATTGACTTGGATAGAGAACTGGTTGGTAGGCAGAAAGCAAAGAGTTGGAATAAACGGGTCTTTTTCCGAGGGGCAGGCAGTGACTAGTGGGGTACCGCAGGGATCGGTGCTAGGACCCCAGCTATTCACAATATATATTAATGATCTAGACGAGGGAACTAGGTGTAATATCTCCAAGTTTGCAGACGACACAAAGCTGAGTGGGCATGTGTGTCGTGAGGAGGATGCCGAGAAACTCCAGTATGATTTGGACAGGTTGGATGATTGGGCAGATGCAGTATAATGTGGATAAATGTGAGGTTATCCACTTTGGTGACAAAAACAGGAAGGCAGATTATTATCTGAACTGCAATAGATTGGGAGAAGGGAAAGCACAATGAGAACTGGGTGTCCTTGTGCACCAGTCGCTGAAGGTAAGCATACAGGTGCAGCAGGCGGTTAAGAAGGCAAATGGTATGTTGGCCTTCATAGCGAGAGGATTCAAGTACAGGAGCAAGGATGTCTTGCTGCAGTTGTACAGGGCCTTGGTGAGACCACACCTTGAGTATTGTGTGCAGTTTTGGTCGCCTTATCTGAGGAAGGATGTTCTTGCCATGGAGGGAGTGCAGCGAAGATTCACCAGGCTGATACCTGGGATGGCAGGAATGACGTACGAGGAGAGATTGGCCCGATTGGAGCTGCCTTACCAGCACTTTAAGCTGGAGTTTAGAAGAATGAGAGGGGATCTCATTGAAACTTATAAAATTCTAACAGGACTAGACAGACTAGATGCAGGAAGGATGTTCCCGATGGCGGGGGAGTCCAGAACCAGGGGTCACAGTCTAAAGATAAGGAGTAAGCCATTTAGGACTGAGATGAGGAGGAATTTCATCACCCAGAGAGTGGTGAACCTGTGGAATTCTCTACCACAAAAGGCAGTTGAGGCCAATTCATTAACTATATTCAAGGAGTTAGATATATTTCTTAAGGCTAAAGGGATCAAGGGATATGGGGAGAAAGCAGGGACAGGGTACTGAATTTGGATGATCAGCCATGATCTCATTAAATGGCGGAGCAGGCTCGAGGGGCCGAATGGCCTACTCCTGCTCCTATCTTCTATGTTTCTATATGTAACAATGTGCAGCTAAATTCTTCGGTGCAGTATCTGTTTAAAAAGGATTTCACTGCAATTGTTCTATTAACAAATTCACCGTCTGTTGTTAGGTAGGAGTGGACTACTCTGGAGCACAGGATTTCCAGAAGACTAAGTACCTGTCTCAACCACAGTTTAAAGTTTACTGCGCTGCTTTACCAGCACTTTAATCAACTGAGGATCATTTGCCCATGAGCACTTTAAATGGCCGAGCAGTGAACTATTTAAAAGCCCTGATACACTGCTCAGCTCTATATTCCATTTGCTCTCAAGAGAAATCAACATTTCAAAGTTTTACTGTTGGAATAAGTTATTACAAGTATAAAAAAAGCCAGAACTAACCAAGAAACTAACCATGCAAGAACTGATGCACATAATTTTTAAAACTTCCAATTGTAGTTTAATCTTTTTCTTTAGTTTCTGGCTCAGATTAGTTATACGCTGAAACACATCTTGGCTCTTAACATCTAGTCTTTTGAAACGTGTAAGTGTCAGGCTATATACATTTTCTGCTCCATTTAATTTCCTAGTTCCCAATCTTTGGAGCTGGATGAACATCATTGACTGTTACTTGACTAGTTAAGTGGCTGTAGAGAGGTGTGCAATGATTATTATTGCAGGCAAGTCCTGACTGGCCATGTTTCTGCTGGCAAGGCTAACAAAAAGGAAAGGCCTAGCATTTAACAAATCTTATTGAACCAATTCACCAAGTGGAAAACAGAAGTAATTAACGTTTCCATTCATCACTGTTAAAAAAAAAAATTAAATGGCAAGCTTAGCACTCTGGTTTCTAAAAGCAGAAAACATCCCCCCAAAAAGTCTTGGTTTCTAAAAATGGGAGGTGTGATTTAGATCAGTATTAAGGATAGGTACAAACAAATCTCCACTGTAGCAATATAACAACTTACTGTGTATGAAATTAACAAAAGAATGTACATGCCTCCATTCCTGTTCATTATTTGGCAACAGTAATTATTTGGCAAACCATTGCTGCAAATGGCAATGCACCATTAATATATCTTCTTGTAACTTCCAGACTTCAACCGGAAGTGCAATAGCCAGGCAGGCTCATGTCAGTCAACATCAATATATGTACCACTCTGCAGCCTCCACATGCATCATCACTGGTGGGTTTGCCCAAAATTAGCAAAATAACTAAAAATAATGTGTTTTAATGTATATTAATACACACATCACTACAACACATACAGGAAACTTTGGTTTATCCGGAGGCTGTACGTCCGGAAACCTCGATCTACCGGCAGAAATCAGGAGCCATTTTGTTAGGTTTTTTTTCTTCTCGTCGCTTTGTTTTCAACAGTCGGGCTCTGGAAAGTCTCTCTGAAGCTGTTGCTAAGCGACAGACGCTTCCAAGGTACGGGCCGACTGTTTACAAGCTGTTGCTAAGCAACAGTGTTTGTTGTCAGATACGGAGATGAAAACCTCCGTATGCTTCAACATTAACTTTGTATGTCCAGCAGTTTTGATAGATCGGCAACAGCTCGGTCCCGTCGGTGCCGGATATAACAAAGTTTCCTGTATAAACAGACTGTATGCCGAAAATCAGTGATTTAAGGAAAATATAAACAACTTGTGTTGTGGCTAATTTGATTTGAGGCACACATTTGTCATGCAGCTCGACTTAGTTGCTTATTTTCCATAAACTAGGTTTCCTCAATATATCATTTCCAGATTTATTGGACATCTAAAATACAATGTGAATGCTTTCTTGGATTCTCAATGCTGTTGAGATTGTTGTCATTGGCAACTCCTTCCTCAAACTTTAAATCTCATGCTACCATTGAATATGGAATTAGAAATTATTTCAGCAGTTTCAATCCTAGTTCTCAATGTCACCTTTTTTGTTCAGGCCGCAATCTAGAACAGAGTGTCCAATTTTGGATGCCTTAAGGATATCAAGGCCATGGACAGGGTGCAGAAGAGGTCCATTTACCTTCACCTAGGTTGACAGGCTTTAGTTATAAAGAGAGACTACAGGAACTGGGGCTTTGAGAAACTGGGCTCTTCCCGTTAGAACAAAGAAGGTCAAGAGAAGATCTAATAGAGGTGTTAAAAGTTTTGATGAAGCAAATAAGGAAAAACTATTTCCATTGGTTGGTAAGTTGGTAACCAGATGGCATGAATTTAAGACCTTCACTAAAAGAACAAAGGGCGAGGTTAGGAGAATACGTTTACGCGTGGACGCCCTCCCATAAACAGTGGTGAAAGCAGAACCTATAACGTTTAAAATTGAAGTGGAGAAATATCTGAAAAAGAAACATTTACAGGAAACTTTCGATTTACCGGCACCTAAATAACCGGAAATCTCGGTTAACCGGCAAAATTCAGGAGTAGGTTCAGGTAAGTTTTACTTCATATTACTTGCCTTCCTCGATCTGTTGCTGTGCAATTGGGTGTGGCTGCAGCTGTTGCTAAGCTACAGAGACGCTTGGAACTTGTGGCCATTGTTCTGCACCTGTTGCTAAGCAACAGGGTTTGTTGCTTTATACGGAGCTCTCAGCTCTCCGTATCTTTTACTATAGCTCTCGGTTATCCGGAATTTTTGATGAACCGGCACCACGTCGGTCCCGTATAAAAAAAAGTTTCCTGTACAAGGGTATCCGGAAAGGGCAGGGGAATGGAACTAATTGAACAGTTCTTTCAGAGAGCTGACATAAGCATATTGGGCTGAATGGCCTCCTCCTATGTTGTAAATACCTAATGATTCTATTTTCTTGAATCCCAATCTTAATCTTGGATAATTTCTCAAATCTCAATCCCAGTGCTAGCCACAAATACATCATAGTTTACATTGCGTTAGTGAGAATTGTTGATGCCATATTAATACGCAGCAGGCACCTTAACAGTAATTAAAAGGGCCTCAGTTATACTATATATGGCACTATAATGCACAAAATGCTCGTCTCCCAAACAGCACACAGTATCTGTCGTTAAAAGACAACAAGCGATTATCAATTCGAGAAAAAAAAATCATAATTGATCAAAAGATAATACCCTTGCACATTTTACACAAGATAATTCCTCCAGTTCTCCAATCCTAATACTCAGAAAAATATACAGACTTGAGATTGCAAATAGTGAACCACTGCTTGGAAGCTGAGATTTTTAGGTATAAAATTTATAATTATATTCCAACCTGTCAATATTCTTCATATTATCTATCAACATTACGTATTACACATATATAGCTTCTGCAAGTTATACAACAATGCCTCTTGAGCTAAATTCCATATTTGTTGCGCTTAAAAGTACCTTCTTTATTTTTCAAAGATTCACTTTTTCCTTTCGAGAAGAATAAACATCTTTGCTTAGACCCATATGGCAAATCACTTTGAAACTGAGAGGTGGCGAAGGAAAGATAGCTCCAGTTTCTTTTGTTGTTGTTATGCCCATATGACCGGCCACTTTAAAATGGAGAGCTCCTAACAATCTTAATATATAATCAGAAAATCCTGACTTATGTGTATCAGGAGCATAGAGGTGTCCTAACTGGCTGAAACAGGCCTGACTATTCAAATTCAAAATAGCAATTTTGCTAACGTATTTTAATTCCTTTGCAATATTTACAAATATTTCAAAAGCACTGGGGCTATTTAGAACTGCAATACAGATTTGGGGACACAAATCATCGTAGAGTTATATTATTCTTGATATCATATGTGATGTATAGCCTAAATTCTAACGTGAAGAAGGTGTCTTCCATTATTCGCTCTGAAGCTGCTTCCCCAAGCTACCACACTCTCCAGTAAAAACACAATCCCTATTGAACAACAAACAACCCGTCAGTAACTGCTGAGCATTGCCGAGTAGCTTTTGAAACAGCTACACAAACAAGTAGAAAACTTGAAATATTTGTGATCCTACCCAAATGTGTAACCTGGAAATTTCACCGGACTAAACTCTGAACTGTCCTGCTAGCAGATCCGAGAAATGGTGCTGCAAATGTAGATATGAATAAACCTAAAAAGGTCTGCAAAAAAAACCCATTCACAGGAATCTCAAAAACAAATAACCGCACTTCCACACGAAAAAATCTCCTTCAAATAAGCTAAATACTGAATCAATTGTCTAGCCGATTTCTTTCTGCGCGACAGATATGCATTTCTGATTTGTACCTCAAAGTTTCCAAGCAGGCTAAGACTAGTTGCTGGTGGAGCACTGACACTCAGGAGTTGCTTCCCTTGGTCAGCATCATTCTCTGGTCTTAAATACTGTCTCTGGCTATAAAGAAAAAGAGAACATGACATAAAAGCAAGTATCTTTACCCTTCGGTAGGTGGATTCAATATTAGAAGAAACCAAACATTGTCCTCTCTATACAATAAATTATGCAAAAGCTGTGTAAATGCAAAATATATTGTTAAAAATCAATTAAAAATGAAAATTTAAACATTAACCCTTAATTAGTTCAAATAAATAGGTAAAAATATTTCTAAATAATAGGTTTCAACAGCACCTTCCTTTCTCATTGGAAGTTGCCCATAACCATGTCATGATTACAATGGAAATGACAATCCAAGTTTAGAATGCGCCATCTGTATTCAGAATTTTGCTCAGATTCCCCTCCTTCAGCTTGCAGTTCTTTCCATTTCTGTACTTCTAACTTTTTGCTGGAGGTACTTAGGTTGGTAACCAGTACTGATTTAAACAACAGCTTTAACAAGCATCTTTTTGCACAATATTACTGGGTCAAAAAGAAAATGCCACCATAAACATAAAATTTACAAAATGAATATTAATTAAATAAACCACTGACCTGCCAGCAGATGGCGTTCAGCTTTATTGGCAGTACTTTAAGGCACCATATAACACACTAAAATTGCAGAACACCAAGTTTTCTCTATAACACTGTCTTTGGAAGCTACATAAAATATATCTCATAGCAAAGGGTGTGCTATAGGGCAGGGAAAGGTCTGACATGGACTTTTTTATTAAAGAGAGAGTTGTAGGTTACATGTGTTATACCAGAGTATTTGGTATATCCAAGTGTTAAGAGGGCTGATATATATTAATTATTAAATTTTAATTTGGGCACAAATAGATTAAATATATCACAATGAGAAAAGTGGCATCAAGGTGCTCCAATTTGAATGAGTTAAAGAGTTACAGTAATAAGTTTTAAGATGATTAGACCTACAGCATATATAACTCTCCGGATAAGTCATCCTAAAATTACCATTCTGCTTAAAGCCTCGTTTCTTGACTGAGAAATTGCAAGTCACAATTTGCTTTAGGGAATTTAGGGAAAGGGAAGAATTCAATGGAGCAAAATGATCTCAATGAAAACATTGGAATTGTTTAAAAACAGAACATAGCCAATTTATGTAATCAGCATTTAACTTTAATACAATGCACAATCCTCAAATGCAATTCATTAGAGTGGATGAGTGAATTGCCTATTGAATTTAGTATGCATCCTGTATCAAAACACTTTCACTTGAATCCTGAAGAATGCCACTTTGTTTTTTTTTAAACTGTAGAAAAAGACACAGAAATACCTTTTGCAAGGTACCCCTTTTAGTCTTTGCAATGAAGTGTCCAGGTCAAAGTATCCCGAATGTTTTTTTCTTGGTGGAACCTTGGTGTACAACAAGATAAATTCTATTAACAATTAAGTTACGCTGATTTACAGACTCTGACACTAAACCACACCCATGATTGTAATACAACAGTCTTCAACAGTAATTCTTAAGAAATATCCACAAAGATTATATTCTGGTACCTCAAAAATTTCAACCAAACATGAAGCCCACCTGCTACTGAAAACAAAATCTGTTCCCAGACACACAATAGGATGAGTATGACCATACTTAGTTGTGTTTGAAACTTATAAGGGGGAATAAAGCTTTTAGTGCATTAAAATGCCACAGTTATAGGAACATATGAACAGGAGTAGGCCACTCAGCTCCTCAAGCCTGTTCTGCCATTCAATTAGATCATGAATAATCTGCACCCCTTAATACCCTTAGCATAGAATCATAGATTGATTACAGCACAGAAGGAGGCCATTCGGTCAGTCAAGCCCGTGCCGGCTCTCTGCAACAGCACCTCAGCTAGTCCCACTCCCCTGCCCTTTCCCTGTAGCCCTGCAAATTTTTTTCCTTGAGCTACTTATCCAATTCCCTTTTGAAAGCCATGATTGAGTCTGCCTCCACCACCCTTTCAGACAGTGCATTCCAGATCCTAACCACTCGCTGCGTAAATTTTTTTTCCCTCATGTCGCCTTTCGTTCCTTTGTCAATCGTCTTAAATCTGTGTCCTCTGGTCCTCGACCCTTCTGCCAATGGGAACAGTTTCTCTCTCTCTACTCTGTCTAAACCCTTTATGATTCTGAACACCTCTATCAAATCTCCTCTCAACCGTCTCTGCCCTAAGGCGAACAACCCCAGCTTCTCCAGTCTATCCAAATCTAACACAAATCTATGAATCTCAATCTTAAAAATTTCAACTGATCCAGCATTCACAGCCTCTTGGAGAGAAAGTTTTAGATTTCCACTATCCTTAGTATGAAAAACCACTTCCTGATTTCATGCCGAAATGGCCTAATTTTAAGATTTTTCCCCTTGTTCTGGATTCCCCCACCAGAGGAAATAGTTTCTCTGTATCTACCTTATCGAAACCCTTTACAGTTTTAAAGACTTTGTTTAGACTATCCCTCAACCTTCTAAACTCAAGGGAATACAAAGTTTATGCAATCAATCCGTCATCATAATTTAGCCCTTTAAGCCCAACAATAATTCTGGTGAATCTGCACTGTACCAGCTCAAAAGGTTAATACATCTTTCCTGAGGTTTGATGCACAAAACTGAATGCAGTACTCCAGATGGTGTCTGACGAAGGCTCTGTATAACTGAAGCATCACTTCCTCACTTTTGTATTCCAACTCCCTTGAGATAAAGGCCACCATTTCATTAGCCTTTTTGATTACATTTTATTCCTGTGCACTAGCTTTTAGCGATCCGGACATATGGACACCCAAATTCCTTTGCTCCTTCACAGCAATTAGTCTCTCACTATTAACATATTCCAATTTGTCTTTCTCAGATTCAAAGTGGATGACCTCACATTTAACTTCATCTGTCATAGTTTTGCCCACTCACTTAGTCCATGTTCATATTCCCATTTACACAACTTGCTGTGATACCTAACTTAGTGTTATCTGCAAACTTGGATATACAACTTTTTAGTCCTTCATCCACATCATTTATATATACATGGTGAAAAGCTGATGCCCCAGTACTGTTTCCTGGGAAACATCACTCATTACATCCCGCCAATCAGGGAACATTCGCTTTATCCTTACTCTCCATCTCTTACTTCCCAACCAATTATCAACCTATGTCACAAAGTTACCTCCAATTCTGTGTGTTTTCATTTTTGCTGATAATCTCTTGTGTGGAACCTAATCAGATGCCTTCTGGAAGTCCATATATAGGCAACATCTATAGACACTCCCCTATCCACCATGTTAGTGACCTCCTCAAAACATTCAACAGGATTAATTGGACATGACCTACCCATCATAAATCCATGCCGACTTTCTTTCACAGCTCATACCTGACTGAGTTCTTGCTCTATGATAGATTGCAGTAAGTTTTCCCTCACTTCCTCCTTAAATAATAGAGTGACATTTGCAATTTTCCAATCTAAAAGCACAATTCCTGTATCTAGAGTGTTTTGGAAAATTAGGACTAATGCATCTGCAATTTCCTCACCTATTTCTTTTAATACTCTGGGGTGGAAACCATCAGGTCCTGGAGATTTGTCTACTTTAAGTCCCATTATTTTCTCCATTACCATTTTTTACTGATATTAAATCCACTAAGTTCCTCCCCTTGATTTATTTTTTGGTTCCCTTGTACCGCTGTTATTTTGTCCTCTTCCTCCACTGTGAGAACAGATACAAAGTACAGGAAACTTTGTGCTATCCGGCACCCACGGGACCGAGCTGCTGCCATTGCCTAAAAAGTGCCGTACTCTCCAGAGTTAATGTTGAGAGATACGGAGATTCTTATCTCCGTATTTGACAACAAACACTGTTGCTTAGCAACAGCTTCTAAACACTCGGGTGTGGCCCTAAAGCGCTGTAGCTGAAGCTGTTGCTATAGCTACAGACCTTGCACAGCTTGACTGTTCAAACAAAGCAAAAAAAACAAAGAGAATAAAAAACGGCTGCTGATTTTTGCCGGTGGCTCCAGATTGCCGGATAGCTCACCTCCGGATAGCACAAAGTTTCCTGTACTCATTTAACAAGTCTGCCATTTCTTAATTGTCCATTAGTGTCTTGCCTGCATCTGTCTTTAGTGGGCCCACATTTGCCTTTACCGCTCTCTTTCTCGTAATATATTTATAAAAACTTTGCTGTTATATTTGCTATCCCTTGCAAGTGTTTTCACATTCCTTTTTGCATTTCTTATTATTTTCTTTGATTAACAGTTCAATCCAGTTTACTGTGGTCAGTTCATTTCTCATCCCTTCAAATGGATTGCCTTACTTAAGTTTAAAACCTTGGTTTGGGATTCTTCCTTCTTCCTCTCAAACATAATATCAAATTCAATCATAGTAAGATCACTATTTGTAAGATGGTCCCTTACAGTCAGATTGTTAACTAATTCTTGTTCGTTAGTCACCATTAGATTTAGTTTGGTCTGTACTCTTATCAGTTCTAAAACAGTGCATTCTATAAAGCTCTCCTGAATACATTCTAGAAATTCATTGCCTTTACTACTTAGGTTGTTCTATTTCTCTCAATGTATGTAAAAATAAAACTTTCCCAACATAATTATGTTGTTTCTGTTACATGCTTCCCTGATCTCCATATTTATCCATTTCCTTCCCCCCATCCCACGCTACCTAACTAGTATCAGGAGATCGGAGCTCTTGGAACTATTTCTGGGTGTAGATCAAGACCATTGATTCAATTGTACCATGACTGACTGAGGAAGCTGAATATTGCATCAACCTTTTACAATAAGCTGTTTCTACCACCAGATGTCACAAGCAATGAGTGGAGTGCTAACAGTATCAACTGCAATGACAGTAATTCAGTACTGCAAGTACTAAAGAGGCTCTTTCAATTATTCTTGGAGCCTGGAAGTGGGGGCATCCTCAAGCCCTGTATGGAAAGATCTGCTTAAAAGTGTGAAAACCTCCATTTATAAGAGTACTAGTGAGCACCAGTTTGCACAGAACAAAAAAGACCCTTAAATAAGGAAAGGAAGTCGCAACATTATGTCCTGTTTTCTAGCCAAACAAAGTGGATGTGAAGTGTGAGTAATTTTCAGACTTCAATGTTAAATAAACTACCATGCCCATATGACTCATAAAAGTACGGTTTTTGTATCTACTGGCAAAGTGATGAGAAACAAACTTTGAAAACTACAAGAACGCTACATTTAGTGCTGATATTCAGAATCTTTTGCTGCACACAGTCACAGTAAAATACTGCTGAAATATGTGGTAACAGAGTTATCTGAAGAAAAAAAAGGGCCATTTTACTAGGATGTACATCTGATCAAGGCGAATACAAATTAATTGATAGTAGTCGTTCAAATCTTACTTTAGTGACTCAAATGAAGTACTGTACTTAAATAAACAGATTTCACAAGATTTTGGAACATGAGGTCTAAATATTTTAAGCTTCTTTTTCCAAAACAAAGCAATATGGAAAAATGTGCATAAACTTTTATAAACTTGGAACTGAAGAGGCCAGGATTAGTTACTATGCTTCATTGGAAACCTGGGACACAGACTACCTAATTTTAATGTTGTCATAGATAACTTGCAAACAAATACATTTATAATTTTAATTATAATACTTTAATGATGCAAAAGCTTTTAAAAACATCCTATAGTTGTAAATTATATTACTTACATTAAAATATTAGAATTTGGAGGTAGAATATTTTTAGTCGGTTAAAAAAATCAAATCATCAATATTAACAACTTACAGGACTCGAAAGTAAGGGTAATCCAGTACATGGGTGGAAAACTTTTGTTGAAATCCCATCTAACGAACGTCGATTTTGCTTCTTCCAAAAGTTACCAGAAGGTTTCAGAGGAGATTTTGAAAAATTCTTCTGCAAGAAAAATGTCCATCATTACTGGCTTAAATTCAAATTTTGTAGTAAAATATATTTTATTAGGTTGCTCTTGAACTAAACAGAAAGTAGTGGACCAATCTTTGGAAATTTCTGGGAACTCTGATTGGTGGTAACGGACTAATAATTAAAAAAAAATCATCTTTTAAGTAGGGAAAGGTTTTTATGGTGGGATGTTGCAGTGTTAATATATGTCATTGCTCTTTGTTTGAATCCATCTCCAAATGATAGGATGGCTCCTATCTCCTCTCTGCTGGCTATAAGGGACCCACATGAAATGAGTTTAGGCAGCCTCAATTGCCTCTATGATTGGCAGGAGTGCACAGCACTAAAACTGCCCACAAGACGGCAATCTCTTGAAGAGTCCACAAAAGTGATTGGTGTCAGGAGCAGAAAAATTCATGCTGGAGCAGTAGAGGGCGCTCTTCTGAGGCTGAATGCAAAAACCATTGGGGAGAATTTTAACCCCCAAAAATGGTGGGTTGGGGTCAGGTGGGATGTGAAAATGTTAAAAAATATTAAACCTGATCCCAACCCGCTCCCAGGAGGCGGGTTGCTCATTTAAATATTATAATGAGGCTGCGTACCTCACATTTAATCTCCATTTTAAATTTCACCCTGGCCGATTTCTAGGGCCTCAGGAAACCCGGCAGTTAAAGGGAGGCAAGGACTCCTGGATCTTTCAAGTGCCTTTCCACTTGCCTGCTAGATCCAGCTTACCTCTGCCCCACCGTGGTCGAACCCCCCCCCCGCCACTCCCCCCCACCATGCCCTCCCGCCCACCCAAACGCCGCCTATCTCCCCTCCAGCACCCGCATCTCCGACCCACGATCTCTGTCTCCCGCCTCCTCCTCTCCGCAGCTGCAGCCAGGAAACGGAGACAAAAAATGTTAATCAGGCCCTGCCGTTAAATTTGGCAGGACCAGAGGGGAAACCCACTCTTCTGGGTTTCCTGACCACAAAACAGCCTCCCCGCTCCCTCCCAGCCTCCAAGTTTATATCAGGGCCATTGTTTCTACTTGGCAATTGGATATGCTTTATGCTGGCACTGTGTTTCAAAAACTGGAAAATGTGTTTCACACTCCACCACTTAAAGTGCCCGAGAATATGGATGGGCAGGAAGCTCCCATGAGACTGCCGAGAAATACTGTGGTAGCAAGGTAATTGTCTTCCATAGCTCCAATTGCCACGAGCCACTTTCCTGAACTATCCAGATGTTTCAGGTTATTTTCAACCTAATTTGAAACAGTTATGAGTTCTGAATGAGAGAGGAACTCATTACCTAACCTGCAGTCCAATCATTATACAATTACAGTGTTCATAAAAATGAAATGTGCCAAGCAACCGCCACTGTAATGCTGTGTAAACCACATGCAAACAGTTTAATACAGTAAGGATGACCAAGAATTAATATAGCACAATGAATTAAATGTGCCAAAATACCGGAAGGTAGCACTCTTTTATTGAAAATAGAGTTGCAAGTATATAAAAAAAATTCTATCAAATTATACCACTGAATATGCAAGTCAATTCACTCATCCTAACTTGTAAATGGTTACATTATTTTGATTCCATACCACTCTGAATCACCACTCGCGAGCAGCCCAAGTAGTTTCATCTACAGTCTGACAACAAAAGCTGACTTATGCTTTTGACTATGTGGGAGATGTGCCTGTCTGTAATGTGGTCTGGGTTAATCAGTACCTCTTCTCATAAAGGAGATGTGCTCTATATGCTGTGGTCTATGCGGTGTCAACCAAGCCATTGTAGCCATCTACTCCCTGAGGAAAAGACTTCCTCAAGGCAGAGGCAGGCATACATTTTTATGCAGGCAAAAACAGTCTATAAATAGATAAATGGGTATATTTAACTAGAAACTGGAAAAATAAGTTAACTTAAGAGAAACTTTAGCAACTTTCATCAAATCAAATAAGAACTGATCACAGTAACAAGAGTTATGGTATCCTCGAGTAACTGCTAATGCAGAAACGGAATGTTTGAATCAACTAATATTGGATTCAGCACTGGAATAAAAATCTGCTCGAGTTCCCACCCAAGCACAGAATGACAGGTTTTCATTCGTTTTATTAGAGCCAAGGATGGTACCAGCAGTATTTGGAGAACTGATAGAACTCATTGTATGCAGACTGGAGTGTCATCTACAATGAAGTTGTTACACGGAGCGGGAACATGATGGGTATGTTTCCTTCATATTAACAAACTGTTTCATGCCAAGTCAAATTAAATTGCTTTCATTTTAGTCCAATAAAAATAACTACCCAATGTAGTAGAAAGTAAAACATTTCTTACGCTTTGCATTTGAGATTCTCCAGGCTTTTCTTTACAGTCTCCGTTAAGTCTTCTTGGCGTAGTTGAATTATGTGCGCAGTGTGATAAATCACAGCTCTGGATCTGCAGGTCAATTTTATCCTGGTCTCCTTTCTTTTTTGAACTGACAGCTTCTTTAGCTACAGGTTTTATTGTGCCAAAATACGTATCACTGGAAACATCCAATTTATTCCATTCACTTTTAGATCTAGAATAGCCAAACTCTCTGCAGTTTGTAAAGTCTGAATGCCCGGTACGTGAGCATTCTGTACTAGCTGGTTTATTTTTTGCATTGTTGACGTTATTGTCAGTACAAACGCCTGAGTCCAAGTTATTAGTATAGGAACAGTCTGATTTTTCTCGATTAAATGTACTTGCATTATCAAGTTCTGAAATATCATTGTGTACAGGAGGGGTATGCAGATGTAATTCGGAATTATCTGTACAGTTCACAATGTCCTTATGGAAGGAACCAGTACACGATGACTCGACTTTAGTTTTTTTGTCTATTACAGTGTTGCCAGATACTGGGCACTTACAGTTCACTTTACCTGTGTAATTGGTTTGTGACAGTTCTGATTTACTATGTTTATTTATAGTTCTTTCAGTAGGATGCTTTGTTTCAGATGTGTCATTGGTATCCGTAAAAGAGTCTACTGGAAATAGTTTTCTTCGTGTCTGTGGCTTTGGGCAAGCTGTTTTATCAATGTCAACTTTTGCCTTCCTACACAACGTGACTGGGGTGTCTTGGGAAGAGGTCCTGCTCTTCTCCACAAGTCTGTTTTCCAAGAAATTGCTTTCAGTGCAGGTAGCAGAACTGCAAGGGGCCTCTTTTCCTCTGTTTTTTAGGCTTTCTTCTTCATAAGAGCTCTGAAATAGCTTTGCACTTGTTGAACTTGGCTCTTGCACTGTACTAAAATGGCTTCCAGCAATATGTGGAGGATTTTGATCACAATAACTCAGTTGTTGGGCAATTCGCACGATCACTTCTTCCCTTTCCTGAAGCAAGCTTCCTATCAAAGGGTTCATCTCACTTGAAGGAATATGAGATGATGAACTGCTGGTTTCATTGGAATCTGTCACAGAAAGTGACTTTAATGTCTTCATTGTATGGGTCTCATAAGGCTGTACTTTAGTTATTTCAGCAGTATTTGCCCAATTACAGCACTGAGTCTTTGTCTGTGAATTTCTGATTTCAGATATTTTGTCAGCATCACTTAATGTTGTTGGTTTGCTTGGTTCCAAGATCTCTGGAGAAGGACATTTTCTTGTATTTACTGTACTTGTTGGCAGCAATGCATGATTTCTGACAGATGTCAATGTTTGCTTATTGTACTTCTGTTGTGCCCCTGGCATGCTGCAGTAGTCTTGCTCTTTTGCATTGGTAGGTTGATAAGCATCCTTCTCTTGACTGGGGATATTTTTCCCATAGAAACTGAGTGTGGTGTGAATACTGCACGTCAACAATGGGTAACTAGGCTGCCTAGGCAGGGATAGGACACTCACTCGCAATGCCAGGCTGTGGGAAATATTAGGAACTGGAAAGACATGTTCAACTGGTGGCTGGGTAAAATTTAGCAACATATCTTCATCTGTCGCACTTATTCTAAAGATTAAGCAAAACAAGTTTAAAAAGTCACAAACAAAAATATGATCAGCGAGAAAATGTATTATGTAATGTGTCATTAAGCCATACAAGCACTGTGGTCTACACGGAACTAGTTGATCTTGGCTGGGGCAACAGAAATTAGGACACTAAAATGGGCTTAGTATCGCTGCTCTGGGGTAGAGGATTATCAACCCGCTATCCTGCTTCTGGTCTCTTCCTGAAAGGGCATGTATGGCTGTCAGGGTCAGACTTGGCTGCTATGGTTCCCATAATCAAATTATCTGCAGCATTCACTCTCCAGCCTCTCACATGAGGCATGGTTATTTGAGTGTGGTACTGGAAGGCTGTTGGCATCTATGGAACGCTACCACAGGGTAACTCACTGTCTTCAGCAGCAGAGGGGTAAAAAGGCAAGCGGGGAACATAGGAGCAGGAGTAGGCCATTCAGCCCATCGAGCCTGTTCCGCCATTCAATTATATCATGGCTGATCTGTATCTTAACTCCATCTTCCTGCTTTGTTCTGTAACCCTCAACACCCTTGCCTAACAAAAATCTATCAATCTTAGTTTTAAAATTTTCAATTGACCTAGCATCAACAGCTTATTGGGGGAGTGTGTTCCAGATTTCCATTACCCTTTGTGTGAAGAACTTCTTTCTGACATCACACCTGAACAGCCTAGCTTGAATTTTAAGGTTATGCGTCCCCTGTTCTGGACTTTCCCACCAGAGAAAATAGTTTCTCACTTATCTACCTATCAAATCCTACAATCATCCTAAACACTTCAATTAGATCACTCCTTAATCTTCTATATTCAAGGGAATACAAGCCTGGTTTATGCAATCTGTCCTCATAACTTAACCCATTTAGCCCCGGTATCATTCTGGTGAATCTCCGCTGCACCTTCTCCAAGGCCAATATATCCTTCCTGAGGTACGGTGCCCAGAACTGAATGCAGTGCTCCCGATGGGGTCTAACCAGAGTTCTGTACAGCTGGAACATCACTTCCACTCCTTGGTATTCCAGCCCTCTTGCGATAAAGGCCAACATTCCATTCGCCTTTTTAATTATTTGTTGTACCTGTCCACTAGCTTTTAGTGATTTCTGTACTTGGACCCTTAAAGCTCTCTGCTCCTCCACAGTTCCTAGCTTCTCACCATTTAGAAAGTACTCTCATCTATCTTTCTTAGGTCCAAAGAGGATGACCTCACACTTCCCCACATTGAACTCTACCTGCCACAGTTTTGCCCACTCACTTCGTCTATCAATGTCCCGTTGAAACTTTCTGCTCCCAGCTACACTGTTCACTGTGCCAACTTACTTGGGTGTCATCAGCATACTTAGACACACGGCTCTCTATTCCTTCATCCAAGTCATTTATAAATACAGTGAAAAGCTGTGGCCCCAGGACAGATCCCTGGCAGGTCACCACTTGTCACATCCTGCGAATTTGAGTACACACCCATTATCCTTACTTTCCGTCTCCTACCTCCTAAACAATTCCCTAGCCAAGCCAATAGGTTGCCTCCAATTCCATGCGCTTTCATTTCTGTTAACAGTCTCATAACTACAGCAGGATAGTTCTCCCAGACCAAACTAAATGTGAATAATAAAAATACAGTGCATCAAGTTTGATCGCATTATTTTCAAACTAAATTGTCGTAGATTACATCGATGGCAAGGAGTGAGCAATAACTATTTTTTTTTTTAATGCATTGCAATCGCCATTCCAAAACATGAAATGAATACACTGATGGACCTATACAACACTCACCGATACAGGATATTGCGTGGAACAGCACCTTGTGACGCACTCAGCCAAGCACTCAGCTGAGAAAAAAAGACATAGGAACGGACAGCCTGCAGAAGGCTTTTCTCTTCAATAAAGCGATCTCCAGTTCTGAAGATTAAAAGATGGCAAACATCAATAATATAGTTATAACAAAGCACATTTAACAGGTGTCTGTTAAACACGGATAGCACTGAAATAGTACCAAATCTCCGATACTCTTATTGGGCACTGGGAACGCATTCGATTGGGGGTGGGAGGAATGGCAATTCTTGCTTGCCTTTCTCAAGAAAAAGATGCTCACAAACACATTGAAATACTGGAATGTAGCCCTCTACTTACACAACACATCGATAATGCACATCACAACTCCTTGAACAAAAGAGAGAGGCAGGACTGCCTCTTTCCCCTTGCCGCAAAGCCACTGGTAATGCTAGTAATAACAAACCTGACCATCCATTGAGAACAGCCTAAAATGAAAGGGGGGGAACATAAAATATTACATACGGATTCTTATACTTGACCACCACCTCAGTTCCTTTCAGAGATGCTATTCTCTTGACACAGTTTTTAAAAAAAGAAAGTCTTCTTCCATCCCTCTGCAAATGTACATGCTGATCTAGTCTCCTATTACTCCTGGGTGGACAAGGGCAATAATGATGAGCGTTCTGTCCTGTCTCTTTTACTTATTCCAAATGCTACCAGGCTGAGTCTCAACACAACAATCCTGTAATTGACAATAACAACAACAACTTGTATTTAGCTGTATTTTAAGACAAAAAATTTGACACTGATCCACTTAAGGATAAATTAGGGCAGGTGACCAAAAGCTTGGTCAAAGAGATAGGTTTTAAGGGGTGTCTTAAAGGAGGAAAGAGAGGTAGCGAGGTGGGCAGGTTTAGGCAGGGAATTCCAGAGCTTAGGACCTAGACAACAGAAGGCACGGCAACCAATGGTTGAGTGATTATAATCAGGGATGCTCAAGAGGGCAGAATTAGAGGAGCGCAGATATCTCGGGAGGTTGTGGAGCTGGAGGAGATTACAGAGTTAGGAAGGGGCGAGGCCATGGAGGGATTTGAAAACAAGGATGAGAATTTTGAAATCGAGGCGCTGCTTAACTGGGAGCCAATGTAGGTCAGTGAGCACAAGGGTAATGGGCAAATGGGACTTGGTGCGAGTTAGGACACGGGTGGCCGAGTTTTGGATCACCTCAAGTTTACATAGGGTGGAATGTGGGAGGCCAGCCAGGAGTGCGTTGGAATAGTCAAGTCTCGAGGTAACAAAGGCATGGATGAGGGTTTTAGCAGCGGATGAGCTGAAGCAAGGGTGGAGACGGGCGATGTTACGGAGGTGGAAGTAGGCGGTCTTTGTTATGCTGCGGATATGTGGTCGGAAGCTCATTTCAGGGTCAAATATGACACCAAAGTTGCGAACAGTGTGGTTCAGCCTCAGACAGATGTTAGGGAGAGGGATGGAGTCAGTGGCTAGTGAACGGAGTTTGTGGCGGGGACCGAAAACAATGGCTTCGGTCTTCCCAATATTTCATTGGAGAAAATTTTTGCTCATCCAGAACTGTATGTCGGACAAGCAGTCTGACAATTTAGACACCGTGGAGGGGTCGAGAGAAGAGGTAGTGAGGTAGAGCTGGGTATCATCAGTGTACATGTGGAAACTGATGCTGTGTTTTTAGATGATGTCACCAAGGGGCAGCATGTAGATGAGAAATAGGAGGGGGCCAAGGATAGATCCTTGGGGGACACCAGAGGTAACGATGCGGGAGCGGGAAGAGAAGCCGTTGCAAGTGATTCTCTGGTTACGATTAGATAGATAAGAATGGAACGAGGCGAGTGCCGTCCCACCCAGCTGGACGACGGTGGAGAGGTATTGGAGAAGGATGGAGTGGTCAACTGTGTCAAACGCTGCAGACAAGTCAAGAAGGACAAGGAGGGATAGTTTACCTTTGTCACAGTCACAAAGGATGTCATCTGTGACTTTGAGAGCCGTTTCGGCACTGTGGCAGGGGCGGAAACCAGATTGGAGGGATTCAAACATGGAATTGTGGGAAAGATGGGCACAGATTTGGGATTCTCTGGCTACGATTAGATAGATAAGAATGGAACCAGGCAAGTGCAGTCCCACCCAGCTGGACGACGGTGGAGATGCGTTGGAGAAGGATGGAGTGGTCAACCAGGGGAAGTTTAAACTTTCAATTGACAAACAACCACAGACACCCCTCTTGCAGCTCCCCAAATTAAAGACTAGACTCAGTCTCCCAAATCTCAAACCGCAGCAGTGGACAGCCCACCTTCCAGAAATTGTGGGATAGAACATGGCCTCCACACAAAGAACATCTACAAACAGACCTCTACCCTGAACACCTCATTTCAACAGAGCATGCTGAAAGCCTAAAATGGAAGCTCAGCAAAATCCCAGACCATCAGATAACAAAGGAAGTCTAGAGGGAAATGGAGATAAACCTTCACAAATCAGACTGTGATGTGGGAGGGTCAATTCAATGTGTTGCTCCCCAAACAAAAATGTTCTACCTCGGTGACAGGTAAGTGTTGAAAAAGTGACAGTTAGATTGACTCACTTCCAAACACTTTCAGGTCTCACTCCCAAGTCCAACAATTCTGAAATGTGGTCTGTGATGCCACAAGATTTATGATTAACTTTGTGATCCCCTCAGATCCATTCCTCTGTGTGCAGGATGTTCCTACCCTCATGAGATCGCAAACTCCCAGAAAAGCACAATTTTTGCTGCTCTCAGTAAGGTGTGTTTCTCTGCTGCGGCAAAACCCCACTCTGCTTCCCACCACAAACATGTGGGCAATGCATCTATTAGCCATTTGAAGTTGGTAATTCAAGTCTGTGGCCCTTCCTGGAGGCCTATAACAAGAACTCCCTTCAGAAACAGCATAACACAACCCAAATAGAGGAAGGGATAAAAGTCGATATGAGAGCAGCAACTCCTGCACCAGAAGTGGTAGCCCTAGTAGGACATTTGTACCAACAATAATGTTGGGACTGCACCAAACCAAGACTTCACCAGTCTGTGTGTTACTGGTGTGCTCCGGCTCTCAGGGCAAATAGTAAAGACACGCATAAAACAGGTGAATCCAATTTCAGGATAGTCTGCTCTACCAATGTTTATTTTGTTTCCAGCACCCTTGCGAGATAGTCCTCGAACCATTACTCAGATGAACTCCAGCCCAACGTAAGGTACGCAGCACCTGAACACCCCAACCAAACTACCCCCGTAGTCTAGACTTCCTGATCCTCAAGTGTGTACACAGAGCTTCGGCAATGACCTCAGTCCAGCAATGTCTGCTCCTACTACATCACAACAGTGACTACACTTCAAAAAATTCTTCACTGGCTGTAAAGCGCTTTGGGACGTCCAGTGGTCGTGAAAGGCGCTGTATAAATGTAAGTCTTTCTTTCTTTACAAATACTCTATAAGCAAAAGTACACAATTCCAATACATAAACTAGTGTAAAGTCTTGAAAAAAAACACATTTAAATGCTAATACACCCACAATTTCAACATTAGGCTATTTCAGTCAGTCATACAGGTAACTGTACATTGGCATATACTGCAATATTTTTACCATTTACTCAGCAACCCAGTACAGATTTCACTCCAGAGCAGGTAGAAGAGCAGAGTCTAACAAATGAAAAATACAATGGAAGCTGCCAGGGGAAACTGCTGTTCGAGATACTTACAATACCAAATTTAGTCATAATGAGGTTCTTTAATACTTCGCACAGATTGTCTTATAACATACAGACTAGAGAACAATTTATCCCACTGATAGTTGTGCCAAGATATCTACTTTGTATCTATAAAAGATGCTAAATCTTTTACTTACTGTGAAACAGAATGATTAAACCCAATAGCTGTAGTATGTTGTACCTAAACAAATTCCAACAAAATATATTGCCAGTAAGTTGATTTTTAAAGTCATACAATGGTTTCTGTGTTTATATTCTTTGCTTCAACTGGATGGCATTATTCATTCTTTTCACAAGACAAAAGGAGGAAAAAATTTGATGTCTGCTAATTTGGTTAACCAATTTTTTTTTTTAGTATTTCACTATGGTGAAGAAGAACAAAGACTTACTGTTTGGGCACTGGCTGTAAAGACCACCGTTCCAGCAGCAAAGCATCCTGTTTGATAGCAGGGTCGTTTATATCACTCCCCTCTGTGGATGGACCATCAGCGTCACTATAGCAACAGTCGGGAAGCAACATCACTTCAACCATGATGGAAATATTATTCCTCCACAGAAGCAAAACCTGAGACCTGGTTCTTCTGGCCTGACAACACTGTCAAAATACAGGGGTGGGGGGAAAGGAAATTATGTACAAATTTGAGAAACTAAACTTTTCAGAATCAACATCCAAGATTACACAGCTTACAATTTTGGACAAGTATCCAATGTGTTTCGTTTTAGTAAAATCCTTTTCCGTTGTTAGAAAAATTGGTAAAATTTTAATATATTGCCAAAAGTTTAATTATGTACATACCTGTGGCACTTTTTCAATGCATTCGTGTTTTGTGCTTAAGGACTGTCCAAGCTGTGCTGGAGGGCAATGAAACCCTTCTGTGCGACCTTTCGCCGAGCATTCTGGGGTACGACCCTCGGTGATCAGCAAGGTCAGGGAAAGCAAAAACTCCTCTGCATCATATTCAAAGTACTCATCTATTGTATCTACAAGAAAGAAGAGAGTCTACTTAACGACACAGGATTCCTGCTAAATCCTATTATTAGCCATCACTGTTTTAGTGCACACATATGCTTGCATGAACAAGCTGAAAATACTAAACAATACTAATCACTGTGGGAGATGGTTCAGCAAATTCTTGAAGCACAGTAAATAACAAATCCCAACCCATAATCTGGGTTAACCATAAACAGTTGGCACAGAGCAAAAATATATATATATATATATAAACTGACATGGATTATTCATGTCCATTCCAGCTGTTTGTGACAACTAAAACAGCCAATGCTTTCTTCCAGAAGCTCCTTTAAATCAAATACAAGTTTGCCTATTGTATACCTTTAGCATATTTTATTTCAGGTACCACTTAGGAACTTAATTACCTTCAGTCAGGATGGAAAGAAGTCAAAGCATTCATTTACTAATTGTGAAAGCCCTTGTTCCTTCTTTGAATGTCATAATGCCTACATCCCATCACACACAGGCAAGGATTCATGATGAATATACAGTAGGTCCTTTGTTACCAGCTGATATTAAAGCCAGCCAATAATTAGCAGCAGGAATTAAAATTCAGCAATTCATGAAGATTATAACTGCAGCTGTCAGCGTGCAAGTCGCGGAGTCCTTTCTGCTTTTTACTGTAAATTCTGCGATGCCAACAGAACCGCAGCAATATCTCAGTCTACAGCCACAATTATGTTGAGCAAGAGAAATATTTCAGGAGATAGTAACAGTTATTTAAAAAAAATACATAATGTGGACAATTTTTGGGGGGATAAGGCATCACCCTGAAGTAGCTTTCCAGTTCAGTTTGTAAAAATTAAATAATGCAATAGGGAATACAGTCCAGCAATTCTTCAGAGGTATTTGCCTGTTCATATCTTCTCGGTACTAATTAAATGTGTTGCCACAGTATATATGCTCAGTTTACATCTGAGCTGTTGTGTTTTGGTCTGTCCAGACAATGTCCATGGCATCTCATGAAGTTCAAACTCTACTAACCTAAGGGTTGACACAGCACAGTGGCATTCAATTATCATAGGACATGATTTCTCATTATCACTAACTGGGTGCAAAATTCTCACCCATAGACAAAATCTCACAAACTGTATATACTGTTTTTCAAAAACAGAAGTACCAAGGACTATATAGATAAAATATTTTCTCAAACATTAAAGGTGTACGCTGACGACACCCAGCTCTACCACACGACCACTTCTCTCAACCCCTCTCCGGTCTCTAAATTGTCAGACTGCTTGTCCGACATCAAGTTCTGGATGAGCAGAAATTTTCACCAATTAAATATTGGGAAGACTGAAGCCATTATTTTCGGTCCCCACCACAAACTCCATTCACTAGCCACTGACTCCACCCCTCTCCCTGACATCTGTCTGAGGCTGAACCACACTGTTTACAACCTTGGTGTCATATTTGACCCTGAAATGAGCTTCCGACCACATATCCGCAGCATAACTAAGACCGCCTATTTCCACCTCTAACATTGCCCGTCTCCACCCTTGCCTCAGCTCATCTGCTGCTGAAACCCTCATCCATGCCTTTGTTACCTCTAGACTTGACTATTCCAACGCACTCCTGGCTGGCCTCCCACGTTCTACCCTACGTAAACTTGTGGCGATCCAAAACTTGGCTGCCTGCGTTCTAACTCGTACCAAGTCCCATTCGCCCATCTCCCCTGTGCTCGCTGACCTACATTGGCTCCCGGTTAAGCAATGCCTTGATTTCAAAATTCACATCCTTTCCTTGTTTACAAATCCCTCCATGGCCTCGCCCCTCCCTAGCTCTGTAATCTCCTTCAGCCCCTCAACCCCTTGAGATATCTGTGCTCCTCTCATTCTGCCCGAGTATCCCTGATTATAATCGCTCAACAATTGCTGGCCGTGTCTTCTGTTGCCTAGGCCCTAAGCTCTGGAATTCCCTGCCTAAACCTCTCCGCCTCTCTTTCCTCCTTTAAGACGCTCCTTAAAACCTACCTCTGTCACTTGCCCTAATGTGGCTCGGTGTCAAATTTTTGTCTTATAATACTCCTGTGAAGCGCCTTGGGATGTTTTACTACGTTAAAGGTGCAATATAAATACAAATTGTTGTTGAAAAGTAACTGAGAGCGTGCAGCCTTCTGAAAGCTGGGATTTCCTTGTCACTTGGTCACCTGAGCAATATGCCTCCCACAACTGAGAAAGCATGGTCAGTTTATTCTCAGCCACTGCCAATAAAGCTTTTGGTCGATCGGGAGGAAGGATGTAAAGCGAGCATATCTAACCTGTGTACCACCATTATTAATTATCAGCAGGATCCAGGAATTGTGGTAATAAATTGGGTTATACAGGAAACTTTGTGATATCCGGCACCGACGGGACCGGCGTGTTGCCGATCTATCAAAACTGCCAGACATACAAAGTTAATGTTGAAGCATACGGAGGTTTTCATCTCCGTATCTGACAACAAACACTGTTGCTTAGCAACAGCTTCTAAAGAGTCGTCTGCAGCTGCAAGCGTCTCTAGCTGAAGCTGTTGCTATAGCTACAGACCTTGCAGTGACTGACTGGGGGAAAAAAAAGAACGAGATCTAAAAAAAACGTACAGAAAACGGCTCCTGATTTTTGCCGTTAGATCGAGTATTCCGGACATACAACCTCCAGATAAACCAAAGTTTCCTGTACCATAGTTTGGCGGGTAGGTGTCAGCCTTGGCTCACTGGTGGCATTCTTGCTTAGGAGCCAGAAAATTGTGGGTTCAAGCCCTACTCCACAGATTTTATCACATAATCTAGGCTGACACGTCAGTGCAGCACAGAGGGAGGTTTGCCCTATCGTAGGTGCAGGCGAGATTAGAACTAGGGGGCATAATCTTAGAATAAGGGGCTGCCCTTTCAAAACTGCGATGAGGAGAAACTTCTTCACTCAGAGGGTAGTAAATCTATGGAATTTGCTACCCCAGAGAGCTGTGGAAGCTGCAACATTAAATAAATTTAAAATGGAGATAGACATTTTCCTAGCAGATAAGGGAATTAGGGGTTACGGGGAGAGGGCAGGGAAGTGGACGTGAGTCTAGGTTCAGATCAGCCATGATCCTATTGAATGGCGGAGCAGGCCCGAGGGGCCGTATGGCCTACTCCTGCTCCTATTTCTTATGTTCTTATGTTCTGTCAAAAGACGTTAAGCCAAGTGTGTCCTCTCAAGGACGTAAAAGATCCCATGCACTATTTGAAGAAGAGTAGGGAAGACCGGGCCAACATTTATCCCTCAATCAACATCACCAAAAACAGATTATTTGGTCATTTATCTCATTGCTGTCTGTGGGATCTTGCTCTGCACAAATCGGTGGCCACACTTCCCCATGTTACAACTGTGACTATACTTCAAAAGTACTTCATTGGCTGTGAAGCGCTCCAGGATGTCCTGCGATTGTGTAAGGCACGATATGACTGTCAGTTCTTTCTTTGTAAGAAATCACACAACACCAGGTTATAGTCCAACAGCTTTATTTGAAATCACAAGCTTTCGGAGCGCTGCTCCTTCTTCAGGTGAAGAAGGAGCAGCGCTCCGAAAGCTTGTGATTTCAAATAAAGCTGTTGGACTATAACCTGGTGTTGTGTGATTTCTTACATTTGTCCACCCCAGTCCAACTCCGGCATCTCCACACCACAAGTTCTTTCTTTGTTAGTCTTAATTTTGTAAAGTTAGTTTCATTGGTCTTACTGGAATGAATGAAAACAGGAAAATGATTTTTAAAAATTGGAATGCTGCTTAAACTATTAGATTTCAACTGCATTCTGTAGAGAGTTAAGCAAATATTCCACAGGAAAAATATCATTGGTTTAATTTTAAACAGAACTTTCAAAGAGCCAGTTAACACTGTCTATGGCAATGTTGTGTTCAGCTTGATTGTGTGTGATCAGTAATAGTTTGATCTTAAACTGGAATAGTCAATCGTATCAAATTGTGAATACACACAAATGACTGTGGAGATCACTGAGCAAAATGATATACATTTTGTTATGCGTGGTTCAACGCTGAACTTAGAAGGCTTAAGTAACAATTTCAAAATGAATGGCAATAGTGCTTAGATGACGACTTCAAATTTAACATCAACTTATGCTGCCTTATTATACAAACTGGATTTTAAATTTTCTTTAAAAGAGCCATTATTGCTCTTCCAAGTTTATTAGAAAAACCTATTCCATATGTAAATAAACACACGAGGAGAGAAGATTTCCTCGAGTGCTTTGTGTAGTAAAGTGGCAAATGTCAGTGTGCTCGCTGCCTTACATTGGCTCCCGGTTGAGCAACGCCTTGATTTTAAAATTCTCATCCTTGTTTTCAAATCCCTCCGTGGTCTCGCCCCTCCCCATCTCTGTAACTTTCTCCAGCTCCACAACCTTCCGAGATATCTGCACTCCTCCAATTCTGGCCTCTTGCGCACGTAGTAAAACGTCCCAAGGCGCTTCACAGGAATGTCATCAACAAAACTTGGTAAAGCTGTTTTAAGGTAAACATAAGTCATTGAAACTGAAAATACCACTGCACCACAACAAAGTTATTTCATCACTTGTGTATAATATAATCATATGTTGTATTTATCATGGCTGCTGTATTCACAACAATCTTCCTTTAAGCAAAAGGTGAAATCCATTTATCAAATCATGTTAGTAACAATGCAGTGAATTTCTTTATAACAACAACATTTACAAATATGTGCAAAGTCATTCTCTGTGTGCACCAATTAAAGAAACATGCATCCCACTGGGAGGATGCAGAGGCAGTATAACTATGGTCTGTTTGCACATTGCATTTCCTCAATTTGATCCACAATGAGCTTTTTAGGATCACTAATTGACTTCTCCATCAGAGAACCTCTCCATTTATATAGAAGCTTAAGGCATTCCAAAGTGTCTGTAGTCAATTCTTACAAATTCAGGTCTGCCATGGTAGATAACTTCTTGAGTTCAGTAGCATCAGTCACTCCCATATGTTATCTGAGTGCCATATTTTGATGGGAGTTGGTTCATACTGCCCTATATCTGCTTGTATAATATAACCCAGGGACAGTACAATAGCATCGCCCTTGTGATCGTGACCAGGTATATGGTCTTTCACATGTATATTTCTTCAATCTCTTTGAAGGCAGACCGAGTGAACACTTGGTGACACAAGACTTGATACAAGTTGTTAACTTGCTTTAAGGTGAACATAAAGGACAACAGGTATGATGGATTTCATTTATTTCAAGTAATACAACTTGTCTTTGCGTAAGAACATAAAACGTACACACTACACATCCTCACCTCAACGGGTCACCTTACAACAACTTATATTTATATAGCACCGTTAACGTAGTAAAACATCCCAAGGCACTTCACTGGAGTATTATAAGACAAAAATTTGACCTTACTTAACTTAAACAGAATAGCCCAGGGCAGAACCTCTTCTCCGTGTAGTCTTGTGGCTTTTTTTGAGCCCTCCCTCTTCATAGAAAGGGATCAAAGGGTTTTCCAGCACAATAAGTGTGAGGTTCTTTTCTCGATTACCCAGACAAGCTAACAAATTGCTTATTGTTTAGACTCTGGGAAAACAACTATGATTTAGCATCTTTTGTCTGGGAGCCTTTTCTGAAAATTGAGACACTACGGGCTCGAATTTCCAAGCCCCGTGGAGGCGGGTTTGGAGGCGGGAGTGGTGGGAAAATTGCAGAATCGGGGGGGTGGGGGACGAACCCATCCTGCCCCCAACCCGCCGCCGTGCCAATGTCCCAGGAATCGGGTATCCGACCTGTGCTGGGACGGGAAGGGGATTAGTGCCAATTAACTGCCCGTTAACAGGCAGTTTTTTACCCAATCCCTATTTTTAGCCCTGAAGTGTGGGCTTCCCGATGGCTCCGAACCACACCAAGTTAGCGAGGCGGACCGCCGGTCTGAAGGGGTCGAGATGTTCGTTGTGCAGGTGAATGATGGGTGCATGTGTGCAGCAGTAAGTGTGTGAGGTAAGTGTAAAGTCTTTTAATAAGTTTTACTTACCTTTACTTTCTCCTGCAGGCTTCCTTCCTTCAGTTCTCGGGAGTCCCTCAGCTCACCGGCGCAGAAAGCAGAATGGCCGCTGAAATGTCAAAATCTGCAGCATTCTGCTTTCTGGTCTGAAGAGATCTCTAACTGAGTCTGAGTAGAAGGACTCAAGTTAGAAGACAGATTGTCAGTGTTTGACAGTTTCACAGAGCTGTCAAATGCTGATTTTTCATCTGTCAAAAGCTCTTCACAGATGAAATGTCAATCGCTGACGTCACCAGTAACCAGGTGTCCCTTAATTGGCCTGCTGAGCCCACTGGGCGGGCTTAACAAGGTCAATCAAGGGAAAATAGCGTGGGTTGGCCACAAGTCGATGGAGGCGGGACTACAGCCCAAAAAGTGGGTGTCCCGCCTCCATCACGTCTCCATTGACAAAATCCAGCCCTATATCTCTGCTTCAAAAAATCCAACATTGAAGTAACTCATATTTTCAAAATCTCGTTGTGGCAAAGTAGGCAAAATATCCAATTCATTACTTTTCCAAGTGCATTCACTGTTTTTTTACATAGACAAAAGTGGCAGCAAATAGCCAATGAGATGAATGACCAGTTTTTAGTGGTGGTGGTGGAAGGATGCCAGGACATTGGGAGGCCTCCCTGCTCTTCTTGGACCTGCGTCATCTACCTGAATCACTAGAAGAGGCAAATGGGCCTCGGTTTAACAGCTCACCCAAAATAGAACACATCCAACATTCAGCCCTCTCTGAACACGTCACTGAAATGTCAGCTGAAATCAGATGTTCAAATCCTGGCGTGGGGTTTGAACTCAGAACCTTCCTATTCAGAAACAACAGTGCTACCAACTGAGCAAAACTGATACGGATCTTTACAATGAAACATTTTTGGAGAGCGTGAAATGTGTAATATTTGTGTATAAATTTACATGGCAACTACACCTTTCAAAATAATCAGAAGAAGTTTATTGAAACAACAGCAACACAGAGCACCATCTTATTAGCCATGTATTTTACAAATAGGAATTATATTTCCATGGCAAGGGCAACAAGCACCATTTATGCAGGAAGTTTTTTTTCTGTTATCAAACCACTGCTAATCTAACAGCACCGTTATTGTTACTTACAGTGCCAACTTTTTTTTCGCACGAGATGGCAGACATTTACTGAGACACAATTGCACTGCCTGCAAATGTCTACGTCGAAAGCTGTATAACTTCAGGATACAGTACTTGCTACAATAATACTGTTGCCTAGGACATGAAAAACTTTACAGATTCAACATTAGTAACAGCAGAACTCCTCTGTTTACACCCATTATACTACACTTGTAGGCAACGGGAAGGTTTGCTAACAAAGAATTCAATGAGCAACAATTGATTTGCTGTTTTTTCCTTTACCTGTTAAGCTGATTTCATCTGTCCAGAGTTAGGAATCTTCACTTTTTGTTTAAATTTAAATATATATGCAGAAGACTAATCTTCTGACTCCAGCATTGACACCAGCACAAAACTGACCAATTAGTATGGTGTTCTTATGAAATTAGTTCTGATGAAAGGTTATTGACATGAAACGTTGACTCGGTTTCTCTCTCCACAGATGCTGCCTGACCGGCTGAGTATTTCCAGCATTTTCTATTTTTAATTTAATTAGTATTGCGTCTTGGGGATAATCAGGGTGCACAGTGTAAAGAAACAACAATAATTTAGGAATGGGTGTGTTTTAAACGCCTTTGTTTCCTTGAGGGGGGGCCTTAATTAACTGCTCTGCTATTTATAGGTTCTGGCAGGTATTAGTATCATACACACACCACACCTTACTTAGTAAGTGTGTATAGTGCTAAACACATCACATCCTACCATGTATTTTGTAGATAGCTGTATAATCAACATCTACAAAAGGTAGGAGTCATTTAACTTTAAGCAATTCTAGGGACACACAGAAATATAATGGCAGCGTAGAGGAGAGGTGAAATAAAAGAGACTAACCTCAAGCATCCTGAGATAGCTTTACTTAAGTAAATCTGTAGGGCCAGAAACTATCTACAGTAGGAAAGCTAGCAAAGGAATCAACTCATCCTATATGAGTCACGGGTAACTCAAACCTCTTAAAGGGGACTACAATAATGGTTTTTCTTTTGAAGTGCAATTCATGGCATAATACAAAATCATCACTTTTTAACCAGGCATTGATCATCAACACACCAAGAGTGTACAAAGCTATTTTTGAAGTAGGGAGAAGGCAACAGTGATTCTGTTTAAACAAACTTAATAGTTTTTTTTGATAATACTTTTTGGAAGTGTGCTGGACTAGTAGTTTGCACTCTGAAAACTGCTAACAATTTTGAACACATTTTTGAAACTGGAAAAAAAAAAATCCACATTGTGATCAGAAATCATTTTACAGGAAAAATGTAAAACAGAAAAAAATCCTTTGTCTTTGAACAAATGCCCCATTATATCACAATGTCTTGAAATCGCCTCAAATGTAATGTAACAGAACAGTGAACAGTAAGAGAAAGCAAATATAACAAATCCATCACTTTACAGCTGTTTTACCCTAGGTTAATACAACCAAATACTGTATACAGGGTTACCTCAGTGTCAGTCTTGGCGGTAGAAGAGGAAGAAGCTGTGTTGTCAGGCAGTGAAAAACAAGGCTAGTACTGAGTGGGTTTCTTACTGAACAAATCACACAAGCCAGCTAGCTGATACATGCTTATGTAATTGTGAGCGCAGACAGCTGGGAACACTTAGTCTCAAACACAACACACCCTGTGTGTCACTACTGTTTTTAGCATCATTTTAACATTAACTGAGCATCATCTAAACGCATGCCAGAACTTCTAGATTCAGAAAGATTACTTGTCCTCACAGTATCTCACGACATTGACCCAGTTAAATTTACATGGTTCTTCTAAATGTTGTTAGTGCAGTACCTGTGTTAGTACAGTACCTGTGTTAGTAGAGTACCAGATATTACTATTGTCTCAGGTGAAACTTATTACAAGAACAATCGTTTTCCTGCTCGGCCCCAAAACATATTGTGTAGCCAAGCACTCCATCCAAACCGAAGAAATGAGTTGGCCATAGGATAGTTAGGGGAGAAATTCCCCATAAGGGCCATTTGGGGCACTAAGTCAAAAATGTTTGAAAAGTTAGCAACAGGCACTAACCTTTTCAAACATTTGAGAAACTCCCATTTTTTGCTCCTAGATGGAAGTGAAGCGCTAAACCTCTTGGAGCACAAGAGGCGGGAATGTCCCGATCCGGGGCGATGTGCTCAGCAGAGCCACATGCGGCGCTGCCAGAGTGTAGGGGATCTTCCCTCAATTAAAAGAAAGGGCTCCCTGCTGCGAGCTCTGCCTTTTCTTTTGGCATCTGCTGGAGCACCGGGGTGCGGGAGTGCCATGCGATCAAGCCGAGTGCTGGGCTGACCGATCGGCGATTTTTTTCATGTCGACCAGCCACCGAGCCTTTAAATGGCGCCCCGCGAGCTGCCGGCCTGTTCGTGACCCCTGCAGCAGTTAATAACATCGCCCGGCGCTGCTGCGGGGCGCGAGGTGGAATTTTTCTTCCGAGGCGCTGCGCCCGGAGATGACGTCATGATCTCTGGGTGCAGAAGAGTGGGGCGATACCTGGTAGCGCCACCACTAACCTCCTGTGAAATTTTGCAGGAGGCGCTGCGCCTCGGGGGGGGGGGGAAGCCATTTGCGCCCCATTAGTGCCTCCCACCGGAGGCGCCAACGATGGGAATTTCACCCACTTAGTGTTCACACTGGTATCACAAATCCTTTGTACGCTCTACATCAGCAACTGGTTGCATTTATCAAGCCCCATTAATATAGGAGACATTGCATAGTGATTTAGAAGAGTGAGGACGCCGAACCAAAGGAAGAGGAGAGATTAAGAGGGGTGGCCCAAAAAAAAACTTAGCCAAAAAAGTTGGCTTTAATGATGATCTTAAAGGGGGGAAAAAAGGAAAAAGTGGACAGGCAGGGGGGTTTAGGGAAGGAATTCCGGGGGGGGGGGGTCCTAGGTAGCTGAAGGCATAGTCGCCAATGGTGGCAAAAAGGGACAGGAGCTGCACAAGAGCCTGGACTCAGAACGGGCAGGTCAGGGTGGGGTTTGTATAGCTCGAGGACGTTATGGAGGAAAGGAAGAGCAATGTATCAAGTTTTATGATCATCAGTACTGTAGTTGTACAGGAAACTTTGGTTTATCCGGAGGTTAACTGTCCGGCATGCTCGAGCCACCGGCAAAAATCAGGAGCCGTTTCGTTAGGTTTTTTTCCTTTTCGTTGCTTTTTTTTTTCCACCAGTCAGGCTCTGCAAGGTCTCGCTGAAGCTGTTGCTAAGCTACAGAGACGCTTGCAAGGTACGGCCGACTGTTTAGAAGCTGTTGCTAAGCAACAGGGTTTGTTGCCAGATACGGAGCTCAAAATCTCCGTATGTTTCAACGTTAGCGCTGGTTTGTCCGGCAGTTTTGATGGGACGGCAACAGCTCGGTCCCGTTGGTGCCGGATATCACAAAGTTTCCTGTAGTTCTTGTGGTTTATTTTTAAACCCAAAACCTCATCACCAAATCACACTAGAATACTGGGATATAAAAATATTCTAATTATTGGGTAGTGTGGGTTTGAAGTGTGCATTTAAAGGCAGCAGTCCCACAATTTTACATATTGTACAGTAATTTTCAATGTCAACAAGTTAAATGTACAGCAGGCAGCCTTCATTTACACAAATCATAGGCTTACATTGGAAGCATTGAACTCAAATAGCAACTTTGAGAGTTTTGTATTACAGCTGTAAAAATGCATAAATTTAGCATCTAGAAAGCCTGAAGAAAACTAGGCAGATGAAACATTTACAACAATCGCACAAACAGGATCCGTGTCCACAGATCACTGCTCTGTATGTACTTTGTTAATAACCATGGAAGAAATCTAAACAAAAACATTTCACACAGCTAAACATGTGCCAGCTCCCAAGTTTATTTTACAGCATAATGTTACTGACAATAGTTAAGAGTTCCTAGGAAGCTTATTTTTGTAATGACACTGGTCAACATCGGCAAGTCCAGTACTGCCTAAAATTGTAAATAAATTATTAACGGTGACCCTAACTGGAGTTGCAAACTGTTCAATACTTAAGAACACTACATTTATAACCATTTGATTATATTTAGGAAATGCTACAAGTACTGGTCTATTCCAAATATCTAACTCTCCCCCCTTTTATGCTTGAAAAATTAAAAATGTACTTTTAAAAGTCAGTA
Source organism: Somniosus microcephalus (assembly GCF_052327205.1). NCBI lineage: Eukaryota > Metazoa > Chordata > Chondrichthyes > Squaliformes > Somniosidae > Somniosus > Somniosus microcephalus. The sequence goes on from NC_141013.1 coordinate 21,023,786, forward strand.
GATACAGTATTAGAATTCTACTGTTTCCCAAGCTACAGACTTCGAAACCTGCACTTTTTCACGTACAAAATAAATGCAAGAACATAAATTTTCTATTTGTTCAGTTACCAGGTGGCTGAAATTCTGGAGCTTGATCCATACCCATTACTTTTCCTTTAGGTAAAGCAACTTAGAAAATGCAGTAAACATCATTAAAGGCTCCAACATCTGTAAGTGGTTAAGTCAATAATACAGTATCAGTGCTAAAGGGAATTTATGAGATTAGCAAAGTAAATGTTACATTGAAATAACAACAGAAAATGCTGGAAATACTCAGCAGGCCAGGCAGCATCCGTGGAGAGAGAAACAGAGTTAACGTTTCAGGTCTGGGACCCTTCATCAGAACTGGAAAAAGCTGGAGATGTAACATATTTCGTGGGCTATGTGGAACAATCTTTGTTCCAGTCCTACTCGGGTCACCTCCCTCACCTCTTTTTCCGATACATTGGTGACTGTATCGGTGCCGTTTCCTGCTCTCGCCCCGAACTTGACAATTTCATTCACTTTGCCTCCAATTTCCACCCTTCCCTCACCTTCACATGGTCCATCTCTGACTCTTCCCTTCCTCGACTTCTCCGTCTCCATCTCTGGGGATAGGTTATCGACCAATATTCACTACAAGCCCACTGACTCCCACAGCTACCTGGACTACACTTCCTCCCACCCCGCTTCCTGTAAGGACTCTATTCCATTCTCCCAGTTTCTCCGTCTCCACCGTATCTGCTCCGACGATGCCACCTTCCACACCAGTGCTTCAGACATGTCTTCCTTTTTCCGCAATCGAGGATTCCTCTCTACCATGGTTGACACTGCCCTCAACCGTGTCAGTTCTATCTCCCGCACTTCTGCCCTCACCCCTGCCCCTCCCTCCCGGAACCACGATAGGGTTCCCCTTGTCCTCACCTTTCACCCCACCAGCCTCCACATTCAACGGATCATCCTCCGGCATTTCCGCTACCTCCAAAGTGATCCCACCACCAAACGTATCTTCCCCTCCCCTTTCAGCATTCCGCAGGGACCGCTCCCTCCGAGACACCCTAGTCCACTCCTCTATCACCCCAAACAGCCCTTCCCCTTCGCCTGGCACCTTCCCGTGCAAGCGGAGATGTAACACCTGCCCCTATACCTCCCCCCTTCCCACTGTCCAGGGCCCCAAACACCCCTTCCAGGTGAAACAGCGATTTACTTGTACTTCTCGCAATCTAGTATACTGTATTCGCTGCTCATGATGCGGTCTCCTCTACATTGGGGAGACCAAACGCAGATTAGGTGACCGCTTTGCGGAACACCTCCGTTCAGTCCGTAAGGGTGACCCCGAGCTTCCGGTCGCCTGTCATTTTAATTCACCGCTCCATTCCCACTCGGACCTCACTGTCCTTGGCCTCTTGTATTGTTCCACGGAAGCTCAACGTAAACTCGAGGAACAGCACCTCATCTTCCGATTAGGCACTCTGCAGCCTTCCGGACTCAATATCGAGTTCAACAATTTCAGATCATAACCTCGACCCCTATTTCATTTTTTCTTGTAATTTTTCCACTCCCCCCCGCCAGCCTTTCCTTTTGTTTCTCTCACACACCTGGCAGCTATCTCTTGCCCAGCCAGTACACTTTACACCTAATCTCAGCCTATTACCATCTCATCTAGCTTCTAATCTTTTACTTCTTTTGTTTCTTTCACTTCTTTTGTCCAATCGCAGCCCTGCCTTCGATCTAGTTTCTTTTCTTTCCAGTTTTGAAGAAGGGTTCGACCCGAAACGTCAACTCAAATTTCTCTCCACGGATGTTGCCTGACCTGCTGAGTTTTTCCAGCATTTTCTGTTGTTATTTCGGATTTCCAACATCTGCAGTATTTTGCTATCGTAACATATTAAGCAGGTGCAGAGAAGGGGGGGGGGGGGTGGGAGGAAGGAATTGAAGAACATACTGTGCTTAGGTAAGAGGCAGGAAAGATAAAATGTTGCAAATGGGAGTGGCAAAAATCATACAGCATGAAAAATGGGGGCAGGGGTTATTATCTGAAATTGTTGAACTCTATGTTGAGTCTGGCAGACTGTAAAGTGCCTAATCGAAAGATGAGGTGCTGTTCCTCGAGCTTACGTTGAGCTTCATTGGAACAATGTAATAGGCCGAAGATAGAGAGATCAGAGCGGGAGTGAAGCGGTGAATTAAAGTGACAGGCATTCAACAATTATATGTTAACAAATAGTTGTTAAATGTAACTTTGGTCTATTTCCCAGTACTGAATGGAAAATGTCAGCTTCCTTGATGTACAGTAGTTACGATGTATTCTAACACCCACACTAGCCAATATTAATAAAGCAGATCACTACATACGTTTCTGGTTTTGCAGATTTTGAGGTCCCATTCTGGTACCAAGTGTTCTTGGTTGTCAATCAACTTTACTCAGCGGGCGAGTTTCATTTGCAGTTAGACAGGTCACTTTGTCGAACACTTTACAGTGGCAGTGCATTCCATCCCCCTGGTGAGGGGGGGGGGGAAGGAAAAGCTCGCAGGACCAGTTCTGGTATGCAAAACACACTTGCTGTTAACCAATCACAAAGACTCATCAGTATTAGCTACAGAGAAAGCTCCAGCTCAACCCACTCTCCATAAGGACAGAGGAAGCACGACAGCTACAGGGCTTTTAAACTAAACAATTATTAAAATAAACCATGCTACTGCTGGGCAACCACAATACACTGTTACAGAGGTTGAAGGGTCAATCTTTCAGTTGTTGAATGCCTTACTGTGCCCTTCCATCATATTCTATTTTTACTACCTATGGCACATCAGCTCCCTCAAAAAATGTCTGGTCAGATTTTCAAAAATATATTTATAGGATAGTGAAGTTACTTGTGACGACAATAATCATGATTTAAGCTCTATATTTTAAACACCACACAAAACCAGTGAGATATACTGTGAGCAGTAACAGTAAAATAGGCTTTTGTTTGACAGAAATCACGTACACGAAGCTTCTCAAATGATTGTCCCAGTGACCCCAATTTAAACTCAAAACAACGTGATGTCTGCTCTTTTACAGCAGTTACTGACAGGGTGCAAACTGCACCAAACAATCCTGGCACTTCAGATACTCATTGATTTGCTGTATTTGATGCAATATAGACATTGTGCCCTAAATCATCAGGGTTATGATCCATGGGCCAACTCATATTTATCTCCAACCATGTGCTTTTGATCTTCTTTTCTACTCCATTTGGCTGTCCAGCTGGCTTGTCCAGTTAGAAGGGTAAGCAGAACCTTTTTGCTTCAGTACATAGTGAACACACAGAGCTGATAATCAAATGAGTAGATTAGAATTTATTTTCCATGCAGGGCTGGTAACATCTGGGTCAATGCAATGCCTGGCATCTTGGTGCCCCATAATAATTTAATACTCCAAATCCAAACTGAGGGGTTTGATTCTTTAATTTGATGCCTGTATTGCAGTGGTCTTTGGTTCACCTTGAAGTTAATACCTTGATAATCTGCCAGTGCACCATTTCATTTTACACTGGATTCATGTTCACCCTCGATCCCATGACCACCTCAATGCTGAAAGATTCCTTGTCTGACATCAAGCAGTGGATGAGCCTCAACAGTGGGAAGGACAAAGCCATCAAACTCAGCTCCCATCAAAATCTTTCTGCCAGTGCCCCAGACTCAATCCCATCTCTGGCTGCTTGCTCAGACCTGAACCACAAACTCCCTGTCCTGAGCCGAGTCTTAAACCCATTCATCGCCAACACCACTCGCCTCCATCTTGGCCGCATTGTCAGCCTCCACCCTTAACTTAGTCCCGTCGCCTCCAAAACATTTACCCACACTTTCATTACCTCCAGACTCTTCTTCTCAAACACCTCCTTGCCAGCCTCCACAATGCAATAATTTCAAAATCCTTGTCCTTGTTTACAAGTCACTCCATTGCCTTGCCCCCAACGATTCTGTAACTGTATCCAGCCCTGTCTAAGCCGGTGTCCTTTGGTCCTCCAATTCGAGCATCCTTCCCTCGCTCAGCTGAACCACGAGTGTCAGAACCGTCAGCTGTCTTTCTTCAATTCTCTGGAGCTGTCCCCCTAAGCCCCTCTGGCTTGCTACTTTTCCCCTCTGCTCTTAAAACACTCCTCAAAATCAATCTCTTCAAACATGCTCTTGGTCATCTCACCCAAGTCTTTCACTAACGGTAACTAAGGTGCCTCTTCAACTGTGTTTCTGGCCACCTCCTCTAATCTCCCTCCTACTTGGGTCTGACTCCTAACTATGAAACACCTTCAAATATTTTTCTTTGTGAAAAGCACATCATCAATATGAGTTGCTGCTGAATTATACATTTCTCTCATTTCTATTGGCTTCATCTTTAGAAATTAAACAGAATTTTGCTGATTCACTCTATTTAATTACAGTAAAAGTCTTGCATCTAGCATTGTCCATAGCATCACACCTTTCAAAAGCATCGCACCAGAAAGTGTGGTCTCAGGTGCCACGTGCCCAGAAAATTTTGACTGCTTCAAACAATCACTTACTTGTCAAATTGCCAAGGAGATATCCAAATGCAAATTAATCAAAAGTAGCAGAAAGTAACAAAAACTAGGCAAATCAACATTTTCAAAACTATCATTCATAAACCAACAAGAACCACAAACCAATCAAATTAAATCATTTCTTCTGACTCTTTTTAGTTATTTTTGTTCTTCACTCAGTTCCATGTACATAGCCAAAAATATTAACAAAGTAAAAGCATTAAAAATTATGAAATCCTAAAAAACAAAATCACTAACTTACCCATGTAATGTTAGAAGGGCCTTCCAAAATTTCCTTGTACAGGAGCCTGGGGCTTGATTTGGAAATTTCTCCTGAGCCTTGGGATTTCCAGTTGCTGCGCAGAAATTTCTCCACATAGCTGGAAATTCCTAGGCCTAGAAATTGGGTTGGGGCGCCAAAGTGGCGCAAAAGTCGCCTGAGCGCAGGATTTAGCGCAGCGTTCAAGGCTTCAGCGATCGTCAGATATTCAGTTTCATTGCCCCTCGAGGGACACGGGGCGAGGCTCGAGGCGCTCCGTGTCCCTCTTAGGGCGCTGAAACTGAATGTCGCAGCACAACGTACAGCACGCTGCGGTACTGCAGGCCTTCCTCCCCCTGTTAAGGGGGAGGGGCCTGCAACAGCGCGATCCCCGCTCGCGAGTGCCGGCAAAAGAGCCCGGCACCAAGGAGAAGTGCCGGGCTCTCGGGAAACAGCCGGCAATGCCGTTGGGGGGGGGGGGGGGGGGGGGGAGGTTAGGAGTCCAGGGACGGAGGTGCTGGCAAGCGGCCACCGAAAAAAGCAGCCGCCCCGCACTTCCACCTTAATTTGCGCTGCTGCCGGCACAGTAAGGCCCCGTGAACCGGGCGTGGGTAGCGAACGGCGCAACTGCGGCGGTCGCTACCAAATATCGTGAACGGGGCGCTGCGCACACTAATGACGTCATCGGTGGCAGCGCAGCGCAAAAGGCTAACGCCACCATTAGCGCCCCAACTCAATATCGCGGGAGGCGCAGCCAGTGGCGCTACAGCCACTGCCTGCCTCTTTCGGCGCTAACAAGTGGCGCTACTCACCCAATTTCTCCCCCCTAGTGTCCAAGGCCCAGGAGAAATTTCTAAATCACACTGCAGGCCCATATGGAGGAAACTTCTTACTGGTGTGGTTAAGTACGAGTCAGTAAAAAGAAAGCTGCATCATGAGAGCTGGAGTTTTTAAACCCTGGTTCTGCAGAACTACAATATTCAGGGCACACGACAATGACCCATGAGAACAGGGTAGAAAATGACCAGGAGTTAGATTTCCTGTTGACAAATTCTGCACGCAAGAGGTAGAAAAATCAAGTTCTAAAAGTTAGAGCCATCATGGGAATTTATCAAACGCTTCACTATAAATAAAACTTATTACAAATCAAACATAGAAACTACTCATTCGGAGTATGGTGGTTAAAAAAAATCATTTTTGCAGGTTGTATATTACTGGCACTGTAATTAAAAATGTAGATTTGAAAAATTTGATTCTCTGCTCTATTTTATGCAATTCTAGAAGCAAAATACCAATGGCCCTAATTTTTTGCCCATTATGTAAAAGACTTAGGCGGGGCTATTCTCTCTCCAATGAACTGAATTAGAATACTGTGCTGCAAATTATCTGTCAATCATTTTTATTGCTCAGCAATGTGATGTTTTGCTATATGATTCTCAAGTCAGCCAAGTTGCATCAATAGCGGCATAAATTATAAAGAATTGTTTACAGTTTGACTTTATTACTAAAAAAGGGAAAATGTACTGACTATAAAGCTTCAGTAAGGTAGCACACGCATTAAGGTATTTCCTGTAGGTTTATTTCTTTACTTAATTTTGAAAAACTTCTTAAATTAAGGCTGTATTTTACACCATCCCGGTAACATCATTGTGAAGTAGCTTCACTTGGCACTCGCGCTGCAGTTCCAATGTAAATGCAACCTGAGCCCAGAGCCATGACCTGGCACTCAAAGAGGAGGTAGAACCTCAAGAGGAGGCAGCCTTACTCCACTTCAGCGTGAGTTTGAGTCCAAACACCCCATCTCCACTCCACAAATTTAGTGTTGGTGATTGGCTACACTAGTCTTAGCCATCATGAATCAAGGGACAACCTTTCTGGGAGGTGGTGGTGGTGGGTCCTCCACAATGAACTTCCAATGCAGCTTTACCTTCGGTAAATATCATATCCACAAAATGGACCGCAGTTCTGATTTTGCTGAGGGGGCTGGGGGAGAAAGTAATAATGTGAACTGTAGACTGAATTTCATTGACTGGAATTAATTCAAGTTGTTAGTTTCTTGTTTTTACTTGCTTTGTGTTTCTATGAAATTCATGTATTGTTCATCAATATTAAATGCAGCATACAATTAATATGATGTAGATGTATATCACAGCAATTAACGTGTACACTTTAAAACCAAAATAATTTCAACTGAACACCATGAAGAGTATCAGTCAAGTACAAGAAAATAGCGACTGCAATTCAAAGGATGGGATGAAAAACTACATTGCGTCAAGAAATTAATTTAAATGAATCATAATTTTTTTTTTTTTTTTTAAAGTGCATGTCCACAGCTTACCATGTTAGGAACAGAAACAATGTCCGCTGCCCATTCTACTTCAGCACGATCTCCTTTATGAACTGAATGTATAATAGCACTGTGACGGAATTCATGAAAGTCAATACGCCTGTCTACCCCATCTTGCTGGCTACAAGAAAATTTGTGAAGACAACTGGGGTTAACCCCATTTGCCAGTCCACTATATACTGTGTGCATGTACTGTCATGCTGATATATATACATTCACAATTAATACTACTATAGCACGCATGCAGTGATACATTATACCTCATTGGGCTAAGGGGTTCTTGCACTTTTGAGAATACATTTTTTAATTTATTCCCTGTGCTTTAACTTACTGAGCCTAAAAGATTTGCATATATCTTTTGATTTAATTTTAAATGGAATATATGCTGCATTTAGCTACAACAATGTATTTTTGACAGTATTCCTTCCTCCCTCATTCGGGCCATGTCTGCATATTCATAGATAATTATCACTTAACACAACTGTCCTGTTAATCAGCAAGAAGTGCCAGAGTGTGCATTTTCTTTCCATGCTCTACTATTGACAATCAGGAAGGTTCAGCCCAGTATGACTGTTGTGTCTGTGTATAATAAGACACAGACTGCAGGAGAACGGTACAACAGGTGTTTACTCAACGTGGCTCACACTGGAACTGATCTGTACAGATTACTACTCAGTGCTATATACAGGTGTGGTCACTGCCGGTACTGCAGTATACATGAGCTGTAAAACATAGTTCCCCCCTTAAAAAGGTATATACATTACAATTCCTCCCCTTTTAGATTAACAGTACCATAACACTCATTTAACAATTAAATATCAAACTAATTACAATTAACACTTTTAACATGCAACATTAGCTGAAAATAGTCTATTTATATATTCAGTCTTTGGGGAGGCTTCCTGATCCTTTCTGGATAGCACCTTTCCCGAGTGTCTTGCTCTTGGTGCGGAGGCGATTCTGGCCCCCTGTCGTCGGTTGGTTCATCAGCTTCCGATGCTACTGTTTCTGGGGTAGATGCGACCTGTACGTCGGGTTCATCACCAGGTACGTATGGGCGAGGCATGGGGTTGACTTGTTCCTGTGACTCTAGGATCTGGTCAGCATGGCGTCTCACGATGCTCTCCCCAACGTCCACTGTGTACATTAGTGGGCCCTGCCGTGTGCATATCGTTCCTGGCTGCCATTTTTCTGTTCGGTAGTCGCGGGCCAAGACTGGTTGCCCTACATTGAAGCTCCTTGTTGGCTTCTCATGGATGTGCTGGAATTGCTTACTCTCAACATCTCTTCGTACGTTTGGTCTGAGCAAATCCAGGCGAGATCTTAACCTTCGGTTAAAGAACATCATGGCTGGGGCCTGGTTGGTGACTGCATGTGTCGCATTCCGGTAGGCGAACAGGAAATTGTCCACCTTGTGCTGCAGTGGAATGTTGTCATTGTACATAGCCTTTATTGCCTTCTTAAAGGTTTGTACGAACCTCTCAGCCAATCCATTTGCGGCTGGATGATACGGGACGGATATGTAATGCCTTACCCCATTCTTTTTCAAGAACCTCCGGAACTCTTCGGACGCAAACTGTGGTCCGTTGTCGGAGCAAATCTGTTCTGGCAAGCCATTCCTGGCAAAAATGGTCCGTAGGACTGCAATAGTTTTCTCCGTGGTGGTGGAGGACATTTTGATGGCCTCAGGCCATTTCGAGTGCGCATCCACGGCTATTAAAAACATCGAGTCCATGAATGGACCAGCAAAATCAATATGCACCCGTTGCCATGGAGATGAGGGCCACTCCCATGGGTGTAGAGGGGCCTGTGGTGGTGCATTTTGGACTTTGACATCCTGAGCAGCTCTTGGTCAGGTCCTCGATTTGTTTATCGATTCCCGGCCACCACACAAGCCCTGGCTAGGCTTTTCATTTTTACCCCTCCCAGATGACCCTCATTGAGCACTCTCTCCCTTAACTTGGGTGGAATTACCACTTGGGATCCACACATCAAGGTCCCCCGGCACACTGACAGCTGTTCTCTCCTTGTCGAGAATGCTGGCAACAGTGAGTCGCCATGTGCTGGCCATCCCTTCACCGTCAAATCATATACCTGAGACAGTGTCGGGTCATTTCGGGTTTCCTTTTCGATACAAGCGTTAGTTACCGGTAGGTATTCAACTATAGTCGAAGGGAATATTTCAACAGGATCCACTGCTGGTGCTTCCTCCGCAGTAGGCAGTGGCAGGCATGATAGCCCATCAGCATTTCCATGCTGTTTCGTGCCCTTATATTCAATCTCTCAGTGGTGCGCCCCTAGAAAAAGTGACCATCTTTGTAGTCGTTGCGCAGTCATCACCGGAACGCCCTTCAGATTAAAAATGGAGACAAGAGGCTGGTGATCAGTCAGCAAGGTGAATTTCTGCCCGTGCAGATAGTGATTGAACTTTTTCACTCCCCACACTAGGCTGAGGGCCTCCCTGTCAATCTGGGCGTAGTTACGCTTGGCTGAGGTTAGTGATCGTGACGCAAAGGCTATTGGCCTCTCTGAGCCGTCCGAGAATTTGTGCGACAGCACCGCTCCAATGCCGTAGGGTGGCGCATCACATGCCAACCGAATTGGTAATGCCAGGTTGTAATGGGCCAATACCTCTTTCGATGTGATTAGTGTTTTGCTCTTCTGGAACGCTCGTCTACGTTCGTCACTCCACTTCCATGGCACCCCAGTTTGCAGTAGGGTGTTCAGTGGGTGTAGTATTGTAGACAAATTTGGCAAGAACTTATGGTAGTAGTTTACCAGCCCGAGGAACGACCTTAGTTGCGACACATTTTCCGGTGCTGGAGCCTTGACTACTGCCTCAATCTTCTCTGGGGACTTATGTAACCCCTCTTTATCGATAACGTGGCCACAATACGAGATCTGTTTTCTAAAAAACTCGCATTTGGGGCGGTTAGCTCGGAGCCCATATTCCTGCAATCTAGTGAGCACCTGCTCCAGGTTGGCAAGGTGATCACTGTCATTTTCGCCCGTGACCAGGATGTCGTCCAAATAACACTGGGTCCCTGGGATCCCTTGCAGGACTTGTTCCATTGCCCTCTGCCAAATAGCCGGAGCTGATGCTACCCCGAATACCAGCCGGTTGTATTGGTGGAGACCTTTATGGGTGTTGATTGGGAGGTCTTTTTTTGATGCTTCTTCTACCTCCATTTGCAGATACGCCTGGGCCAGATCAATCTTAGTGAAGCGTTTCCCTCCAGATAGCGAGGCGAAAATATCTTCAATCCGCGGAAGTGGATATTGTACGGTGTGAAGGACCGGGTTCACTGTTACCTTAAAAGTCCCCACAGATGCGAATCTTCCTTGGTTCCCCAGGCGTGCTGCTCAACGACTTTTTCATCACAGGGACGATGGGTGTAGCCCACTCGCTCCAGTCTACCTTGGACAGTACACCTGAACGTTCCAGACTCTCCAGCTCTGCTTCGACGGCTGGGCGGATCGCATAAGGTACCGGTCTGGCCTTAAAACATTTTGGGCTTGCGTTTTCTTCAATTTTTATCGTCGCTGTCATGCCTTTTAGTGTTCCGAGTCCTTGCTGGAACGCTTCTTTCGCGTCAGTTAGGATCTTTGACAGTCGCCCAGGTGTGGCGTCATCATCCTTTTTGTCAGCCACAGTCAGTGCCTGTATGGAATGCCAATCCAGTTGTATTTTCCGGATCCATTCACGTCCCAGTAATGGTGGTCCTCCATCTTGCAATACATACAGGTCTAGTTTTGGTGTTTCCTTACCGTTATATACAACGGTCACCCTTATTTTTCCTTTGGGGTAGACTTTTTGCCCAGTGTACGTCTTCAAAATAATTTTTGTGTCTCTCAAGGGTATGTGTGAGAATAGCCGCTCGCAGTCCCGTCGGTTTATGACTGTTAGGGCTGATCCTGTGTCCAATTCCATCTTTACCTGGACTCCTGCTATCTTGAGAGTGACCCAAATGGTTCGGTGATCCTCCGTTGTGATCACATTATGTAGTTTCAGACAACTCAGTTCCCTGCTTTCAGAGTCGTTATCACTCTTTTGTTCGTCTGAACTATTCTCCGTCATCTTATGTACCTTCTTGTACTTTTCTTTGGTAGGTTTCTTATTGCTGGTTTTCTTTCCCGACCTGCAGACTCGTGCTATGTGTCCTACTTTTCCACACTGTCTGCACACTTTGTCTTTGAACCAGCAATCATTCTGGTCGTGTGTTGTTCTGCCGCAGCGATAGCACTTCTCTGTTCCATGACATTTCGTTTGTGCCATATTCTTGCGGTCTCTGTTGTAGCTCTGCAGCGCCCCGTGCTGCTGCTTCATATGATACCGCAATGCTGAAAGCCTTTTCCAGCGTAAGGTCCTTTTCAGATAAAAGCTGTTTCTGGGTTCCTTCACTTTGAAGCCCACACACAAACTTGTCCCTTAAGGTATCTGCCAGTCCCAGTCCAAACTGGCAGTATTTCGATAGTTTGCGCAGTTCTGTTAAATAATCAGCATTGCTTTCATCCTTATGCTGGTTCCGTTTGTGAAACTTGAATCTTTCTGCTATCAGCAGCGGTGTGGGGTTTTAAATGTTCCTGTAGTATCGTTACTATGTCTTCAAAACTCTTTTCCATTGGCTTCGTTGGGGTTACTAGATTTCGTAATAAACCATACGTCTTTGCACCCATTAAATTTAACAATACCGACGCTTTCTTGTCATCTGACACCTCATTTGCCTTGCAGTATACCTCTATTCGTTCGACATATGTAGTCCAATCTTCGACTTCATTGTCAAATGCGGTGATACTGCCACTCTTCGGCATTTTGGGTGTGGTTTAAAAGGGCGTCTCCCAATGGCGTCTCCCGCGCTTTCCTTCCTCCCCCGCTGCTGCCAACACCGCTCCCGGCGGTTCTCGTGGCAATGGCGACGGCCTGTAGGTTTCGCGCGCTTCTCCTGCGCTGCTGCCAACGCCGCTCTCGGCGGTCCTCGTGGCAATGGCGGCGCCTCGCGGGTTTCTGCGCGTCTCTCTCTCCCTCTCTTCGACGCTGCTCGGCCCCTGAACGCCGGCTGCGCCCTGTGCGCTCTGCCCTCTCTCTCTCTCCCCCGTCGACGCTGCTCGGCCCTTTGCTGTGCCACTCGGTCGGGCTCTAGCCCGCCGCTGTCCGGGAAGGGTCTGCGCACTACCTGTTGCCAGCCCGTTTCGCTGGACCACTTCGACTGGAAAGCCAAGCCTGGCTCTCGACAGCCTCCCCCGCAATTCTCGAGTCTCTGCTGGATGACTGGGCGGTTGCCCGTGGTCGACGCCCGAGTCTCTGGCCTTGACCTCCAATCCACTGATCTCCAGGAACGAATCCCCGGGAGGTGATGCAGAGTTGCAGGTGGGTTCGAACTTGCCTTGTCGCCAATGTTGTGTCCGTGTAGAATAAGAGACAGACTGCAGGAGAACGGTACAACAGGTGTTTACTCAACGTGGCTCACACTGGAACTGATCTGTACAGATTACTACTCAGGGCTATATACAGGTGTGGTCACTGCCGGTACTGCAGTATACATGAGCTGTAAAAGATAGTTCCCCCCTTAAAAGGTATATACATTACAATGACAATGCGATTTTTTCTCCCATCCCAAACAACACAAAATCCAAGACACGGAGGTCAAATGAATTGAGCAGCTAAGACGCCAATACATGGCTTCGAAGACTAATCAAGAATTTGCTCACTCAGCATCAGTAGTGGAGACTGAAGTCCAATCCATCTAGCTCCTGCTGGTTTAACAAGTGAGAGCTGGATTTTGTCAATGGGGAGCTTTTGGAGGCGGGACTCCCACTTGTTGGGTTTTAGTCCCGCCGCCATCGACTTGTGGCCAACCCACGCTCTTTTCCCTTGATTGACCTTGTTAAGCCCGCCCAGCGGGCTTAGCAGGCCAATTAAGGGAAAGCCAGTTACAGGTGACGTCAGCGAGTGTCGTTTCATCTGTCAAGAGCTTTTGACAGATGAAATGTCATCGTTTGACAGCTCTGTGAAGCTGTCAATCACTGACAATCTGTCTTCAAAGTTGTGTCTTTACTCAAGACTCAATTAGAAAGCCTTCCTAAGCAGAAGGCTGCAGCTTTTGACAGCTCACGGCCATTCTGCTTTCTGTGCCGGTGAGCTGAGGGACTCCCGAGACCTGAAGGGAGGAAGCCTGCAGGAAGAAGTAAAGGCTGCAGGAAGAAGTAAAGGTAAGTAAAACTTATTAAAACACTTTACACACACCTCACACACTTACCTCTGCACACATGCACCCATTACTCACCTGCACACCGGACATCTCGGCCCCTCCGACCCCCGCAGACCGACGGCCCGCCTCGCTGACCCTGGCGATGTTCGGAGCCGTCGGGAACCCCACAATTCAGGGTTCAAAATAGGGATTAGCCAAAAAACTGCCTGTTAACTACCTGTTAACAGGCAGTTAGTTGGCATTAATCCCATTCCCGCCTTGAGGCGGGACCTGGCGCGGGTCGGCTACCTGCCTCCTGGCAAGATGGCATGGAGGCGGGTTGGTCACCCGCCCCCAAATTCTGCCATTTTCCCAGCAGTCCCGCCTCCAAACCTGCCTCCCCAGGACTGGCAAAATCCAGCCCTGAAAGTCTGTGGGTCACCATGCCACAGGCAAAATTGTTGTAGATGATTTTGTGTTTCCACAATTACATCTACAGATTCATATAGAGTAAAACATTGAATTTTGCTACAACTGATTTATTTTAAAATCCAACAGTGAGATTCTCCACTAAGTTTAAATTATTATAGGATAGAATGATGAGATATGGGGGTAGCAAAGACAATGGGGTCAATAGGACTCCACTGCAAATCACTATCACGGTGAATGTTATACGTGCAATTTATCAAATTGCCACAAAACATAAGCTGTAAAATAATTTAAAAGCTTAAAATGTTTTGAATGTAAGTAGTGAACACAGTATCAACTCATTACACTAAACTTTGATCATTCTAGGGTTGCAAACACAATAGCTTCTTTCTGAAATTGGCCATTAAGGATCGCCCCAACTTGTCTGAGTGGACACAATTAGCTAATTAAACTTACAAACAGAACTCATTCTGATAGCGATAATTTTATTCAAAATTAAAAGTACTGGAATTTTGAGCATTTGCAAAAGTTTGATCATAAGCTTATATTTTATTTCATTTTTGAAAAATAAGTGACAGCTCATCTCATTGCTGCGAATGAAAACATGAAAAATTGTAAATATTTTTCAGATTATGTCAAAACTCAGCATAATCACAACTTCAAAATTGATTTTAGACATATATTATTTTTTGATTGCACTCTAAATTAGAAGTTCATTACGTATTCTGTTTTTGTGTAGCACTCATGGATAAGTTTTTAAAACCAGAATTAGTGCTTGGTACTATGGTGTCAGCCGTGACTCAATGGTCGCACTCTCGCCCAAGTCAGAAGGTTGTGGGTTCAAACCAACTCTAAAGGTGATTTGGCACACAAAATCTAGGCTGACACCCCACTGCAGTACTGAGGGAGTGCTGCACTGTCGGAGGTGCCATCTTTCAGATGAGATGTTAAACCGAGGCCCCGTCTGCTCTCTCAGGTGGACGTAAAAGATCCCATGGCAATGTTTGGAATAAGAGCAGGGGAGTACTCCCCAGTGTCCTGGCCTATATTTATCCTTCAACCAACATCATTAAAAAAGATTACCTGGTCATTATTATATTGCTGTTTGTGGAACCCTGCTGTATGCAAATTGGCTGCCGAGTTTCCTACATTACAACAGTGACTACACTTCAAAAGTATTTCATTGGCTGTAAAGCGCTTTAGGACGTCCTGTGGTCGTTAAAGGCGCTATATAATGCAAGTCTTTTTCTTTTTACTGCCTAGCTAGAACTGCATTTCTCTTGTCCAGGAGAGAGCTCTGCACAATAGTGTTTACAGATATATGCAGAGCTCCCTTCCAGTGATTACAATTTCAATATTTTTGTGTATGTGGGTAGGCGTGTATGTACTCTAAACATTTAAATCAACTCCTGGTAGTGCCTCAGATCACGGTACATTCCAGGCAGGGTCAACAAGCAGTGAAAAACTACCTCTCCCAGGAGTCTCCGACTACCTCTCTCCAGAAAGAGCATGGATTCAGAGTTATACTACAATTCTAGCATTTTGAGAAGAAACAGCTTGTGGCAATGCTAAAGTTGCAGTACAAAATACAAGTTAAAATGCTGCATAATGGTGAACCTTTTTATTTCTATTTTGCTTATGGCACGAATATGCTATAAGCCTAGTGACAACCTTTATGACTGTCTAGAGTAGATGGCATGTAATATATTGTACAAAAGTTAAAATCATTGAAATTGGTCTTGGAAAGTTTTTATAAATGTTTTCAGAAAATGGACATCAAGTATAAAACAACTTACATTTAGCTTTATTCCAGAAAAACAGAACAAAATCCAGCTCGAGACCAAACTTAATTTTTGCATGCAACGTCACCTTAGTAATCTCACTCTTGCAGCTTAACAAGATCATCAAAGGAGCAGCAGGTATCAGTCATACAGGTGTGTCAAGTGGCACAAACCAAAGACTGGTGCTAACTAGAATTTCATGTACACTTCCTCCGTGCTGCAAAGACTTTTGCCCAACCTTCACAGATGCTGGCTCTGAGAGTAGTTTTGTGGCTGGCAATTTGCTACTCAGCAGTCTGGTTCACTTTGCAAATTGTTTGCGGTTGGTACCTGGGATACGAATATAATGCCTCGGCTTAGTTCAGAGCACTTGACGTCCACCGCATAATAATTATTGAGATTGATTTGAAAAACTTAGGTGAACTGTCAAGACCCAGAGGGCAGGCTGAAAACAGGAGTCGAGAAGACATGGCAAATCAAGAAAGAGTGATTGGGGTGAAGCAAAACATGGGTTTTAAAAGCCTATATATTGCAGGAAGAGAGAGAGACAGGAGGAAAGGTGTTCCACAGTTAATTACTTCGTTATGTGTTGACATCAGTCAATTCAATGCATGGGAAAAAGAGGTTCCGAAAACCCCCCAAATTTCTAACATCTTTCATGCTTTTGTATTGAAATTGGCCCAAATCGCATTGGGGGTTCAGATGGTCACTTCCTTCTCCCTGCCTACCAAAACATGTATTTTTAAAATTTAGTGGCAAATGGCATTCAATTTAAGAGTGCCTGCCCAATTAGGATGCAAGGAGATGATATTACACTTGTGCATAATTTGAACACGGACAACTCCAAGCAGCAAATGACATTCAAAGTGTTAAGCCAAACTTGGGCGCTGTTTATAAAAAAAGTTGTCGTTTTAATACAGCAGTAATTCTTTTATCCCAGTGAAGTAAAAATATTAAGTACTGAGTGGATGCTGAAACCGTCATCCATGCTTTTGTTACCTCTAGACTGGACTATTCCAACGCACGCCTGACTGGCCTACCACATTCCACCCCACATAAACTTGAGGTGATCCAAAACTCGGCTGCCCGTGTCCTAACTCGCACCAAGTCCCATTCACCCATCACCCCTGTGCTCACTGACCTACATTGGTTCCCGGTTAAGCAACGCCTTGATGTCAAAATTCTCATCCTTGTTTTCAAATCCCTCCATGGCCTCGCCCCTCCCGACCTCTGTAATCTCCTTCAGCCCCACAACTCCGCGCCCCCCGGAGATATCTGTGCTCCTCTAATTCTGCCCTCTTGAGCATCCCTGATTATAATCGCCCAGTCATTGGTGGCTGTGCCTTCTGTTGTCTAGGCCCTAAGCTCTAGAATTCCCTACCTAAACCTCTCCGCCTCGCTACCTCTCTTTCCTCCTTTAAGACGCTGCTTAAAACCTACCTCTTTGACCAAGTTTTTGGTCACCTGCCCTAATTTCTCCTTATGTGGCTTGGTGTCAAATTTTTTGTCTTTTAATACTCCTGTGCAGCACCTTGGGATGTTTTACTATGTTAAAGGTGCTATATAAATACAAGTAGTTGTTGTTGAAGGAGGAAGGCATGCTAAATGTACTAAAGCAGTCATTATCTGGAACTGAATGAAATGAAGTCACAGGTGTCTCCTAAGTGGATCCAGTGTACTTGAATGACATAAGGCCATGAGAAGAGTAGTGTATGCAGGGATTCAGATGCAGAGAGTTGGATGTGGGCAGCTGTACCCACTTGAGGATATCAGGCCTATAGATAATCTGATAAAATACATTGATCATAAGATCTTCCATTCCCTCAAAATGAAAATGAACAGAGAAGAATTCACCAAGCGAATGTGCAGTTCCCATAGTTGATTTATCTGTAGCCGGTCAAGTGAGGCATTTGGGTGATCACAACTACGGTATGAATCCATGCTGTGTGAAACTATGGCTCATGATCCCATTACACAATTAAGAACTATCAGCAGACGACAAGTACAGCTGATTACATAAAATTATGAGAATCAAAAAACGAGCAAATACTGGTTTTGGTAATTTTGATTATTTTGGGGGAGCAGGGGGGTTTGCAGTACATCACAAGAAATGTGTGCAGATTCTTTGTGGACATCCAAAGGGGCATCTACTTAAATATCGATGACAGATACTCCTGTGACATGGCTACAGGGGATGACAAGGCTCCACCTGCCTATAGTAGAATTCGCATTCCACTTGGACCCCTCCCTCTGTCCTCTTACTCTCTCTTGATCTTTTCATTGGGAACTGCCAGCATGATAATGGCAATCTCAATTTCCCTACTCCCCTCACTCACTCCAGCCTATCTCCCTCTGAACTTGCAGCATTCATTCTCTCAAGTCCAACCCTGACATTGTCATTAAACCTGCTGACAAGGAAGGCGCTGCTGTTTGGCCGGCGAACAGACCTCTACTTTGCAGAGGCTGAACGCCAATTTTCTGACACCTCCTCCTACCTCCCCCTGGACCATGACCCACCATCAAACATCAAGCCATCATTTCCCAGACCATCACTGACCTCATCTCCTCTGGAGATCTTCTCCCCAACAGCCTACAACCACATAGACCCCCAACCCCACACAGCTGCTTTTACCTCCTTCCCAAGATCCACAAACAGGACTGCCCTGGTAGACACATCGTTTCAGCCCGTTCTTGCCCCACAGAACTTATTTCTTCCTGTTTTTCTCACCTTGTCAAGTCTCTTCTGCCCTGCATCCCGACTCTTCCGACACCTCTTTAAAAGTTTCCAGTTTCCTGGACCTAATCGCCTCCTTTTCACCATTGACGTCCAGTCCCTCTACACCTCCATCCGCCATCAGGACGGCCTGCGGGCCCTCCACTTCTTCCTTGAACAGAAGCCCAACGAATCCCCATCTACCACCATCCTCATCCGCCTGGCTGAACTTGTTCTTTCATTGAACAATGCTTCCTTTGACTCCACTCACTTCTTCCAAATAAAAGGTGTTGCTATGGGAACTCGTATGGGTCCTAACTATACCTGCCTTTTCAAGGGATACATGGAACATTTTGTTCTAGTCCGAATAATGTCCCCTCCCTCACCCCTTTTTTCAGTACATTGATGACTGTATTGGTGCTGCTTCCTGCTCTTGCCCCGAACTGGAAAATTTTAATCAACTTTGCTTCCAATTCCCACCCATTCCTCGCCTTCACATGGTCCATCTCCAACTCTTCCCTTTCCCTGACTTTTCTATCTCCATTTCTGGGGATAGACTGTCCACCAATAGCTGCTTTAAGCCCGCCGACTCTTAGTTACCTTGATTACACTTCCTCCCACCCGCTTCCTTTGAGGACACTATTCCATTCTCTGCCTCCGTCGCATTTGTTCGGACAATGCCTCCTTCCACATCAGTGCTTCTGATATGTCTTCCTTTTTCCTCAACCGATGATTCCCCTTCCCCTCCACTGTGGTTGACAGGGCCCTCGACCATGTCCATCCCACTTTCTGCACTCACTGCTTCCCCTCCCCTCCCAGAACCACGATAGGATTCCCCTTGTCCTCACCTTCCACCCCACCAGCTTCCACATTAAATGGATCATCCTACACTATTTCCACCACTTCCAGCATGATGCCACCACCACACACATCTTCCCCTCACCTTTCAGCATTCTGAATGGACTGTTCCCTCTGCGACACCCTGATCCACTCTATCACCCCCAACACTCACTCCCCTTCCCACAGCACCTTCCCATGCAAGCGTAGGCGATACAACACCTGCCCTTTTACCTCCCCCCTTCCCACCGTCCAGGGCTCCAAACACTCCTTCCAGGTGAAACAGCGATTTACTTGTACTTCTTTCAATTTAGTATACTGTATTCGCGGCTCACGATGCAGTCTCTTCTACATTAGGGAGAACAAACACAAATTGGGTGATTGCTCTTCTGAATACGTCTATTCAGTCCGCAAGTGTGACCCTGGGCTTTCGGTCGCTTGCCATTTTACTTCTGTCACACTCCTGCTCTGACCTCTCTGTCCTCGGCCTCCTACACTGTTCCAATGAAGCTCAAACAATAGTGCCTCATCTTTCAGATTAGGCACTTTACAACCTTCCAGACTCAACATTGATTTCAACAACTTCAGACCATAACTACTACCCCCATTCTTTTTGGACAGCAGGTGCCGTTAGTGGTTCTGCTGTTGCCATTTACAGCTCCTCTAGACCCATCTCTTGTTTCTTTACTTGTCCCATTACCACCCCCTTTTGCCTTGCACTATCATCCCTTTTGTCATTTAATCACTCCTGCCCTCCACTCTATCACAGACCTTCCCTTTTGTTTTTCCCTTCCCCCCCCACTCCCACCCTTCCCATGCTCTGTCTTAAAAGTAAATCCTTATATGGGAGACAGGAACATTGTCAAGCATAGTAGCAAATATCTGTCTGATGCGCATACTTCATTTGATAATAAAACCCGCAAACTTCCTCAATCAGTACCTAATTACATCCGACTATGTCCTTGGTGTTCTCCTTATAACATTACCACTGGTTGAATGTATTCGATTCAATTGCAAATGTAGAATTTGAGTGGAAGGATCATCAGCAACTGCTGATGCCAGTGAATTCTAGGAAAGAATGAATCAAACATTTGCCAGGAAGAGCTCCTTGCCTGTTCAATGAGACTTCTACAAGTATATGACCAAGCTCTCCTACATCACGGACAAATCACTAGCCCGAGATAACATTCTTACTCTGGTGTCTCAAGATTTAGTCTTAGGTGCCCTCCATCGCCTCACCTAACTCATTGATCTTCATACCTACCTACCTTACCTTTCTGTTACCCAAATCCTACAAACCCACCACCTCTCCAATTCACCTTCACTACAAATGCTACGTCAGCCCTGCTAATTATTTTTTTAATGAAGTTGTGAATCACCATCCATTGGGTCAACCTTGATTCAATGGTAGCACTCTCACCTCAGAGTTAGAAGGTCGTGGGCTCAAGCGCCACTCTAAAAACTTGAGCACATAATCTAGGCTGACACGCCAGTGTAGTACTGAGGCAGAGCTGCACTGTCAGAGGTGCTATCTTTTGGATGAGATGTTAAACTGAGGCCTGTCTGGTGAATGTAAAAGTTCCCATAGCATTATTCAATATTTATCCCTCAACCAACACCACCAAAAACAGAGTCTCTGGCCATTTATCTTCTTGCTGTGCACAAAATGGCTGCCACGTTTTCCTTACATTACAACAATAACTACTTAATTGGCTGTAAAGCGCTTTGGGATATCCTGAGGTCAGTAAAAGTGCAGTATAAAACAAGCTCTTTCCTTTTATTGGTGCAGAAGCTTAAGTGTCTATGGTGTTGCATGGGTGAGTGGTGCTTGTTGTTAAAATTCCAGATGGTCCAAGTTCATCTGTGAAAAGGACAAATATATCGGCATCATTTTGTTCTCCAGCATAATATCCATATCTATATATTGACAGATAAACTATTACATATTTTACATCAGCATTCATAAATAATGTTGTTCTATTAGTTGATGCCAACAGTCGAATTGAATGAGATTCTTTAAAGGAGAAAAACACAATACATCTTACTGGAGTCTATGTGTCACCATCCACTGCTATGATCCCATGCACACTAGTAAAGCTAAGTAGCTGGGACATGTTTTCTTTTCTATGGTGTCAGTTCCTTGATTGGTTGTGGTTCTTCTCCAGTGGCTCTTTGTACCTAGCAGCTGAATGCAATTTCTCTTTGTTGAATCTTTCACAGATCTCTTGCCATGCCTTTCAGCATTCAACTGCTGAGCTATCTCCTCCAAGCCCCTTTTTCTTGAGCAAGGTTTGTGAAGGGTCGGGGAAAGAGGATGGAGTCCTGTGCCAAAAATGTAGCCCACTGTCTCTACGAGGAGTTCACCCTCTGTATTCATAAAATGGGTCTTTTTATGCCATGTTCAAGAGTTTTCAAATCAGGTCTGCTGTTGTAGTTACCATCCAGTGATTTATAGGGGTTAAATACCTAATTAACTGCTTATTTAGAGGGTAAATTATGATTATTGTGAGTGTGTGCTGATTGGGTATCTTAACTTGGCTTGTAATCAATACCACCAAATTGGTTTCAAGTGAAACTGTGCAGATTCTGAAGGTTTTATAATTAAATGGCTCATTCTCCAAATTTACTGCTCTGAAATTACACCTTCCTTTAGCAATGTCAAATTTATACTTTCAAACAGTTATAGGAAATTGAACAGCACAGGAAAGTGAAAAACATGCACTTTAATTCAATCTTATTTGCAGATTGAGATAATATTTTACAATTTGGACATTAGTTTTAAGACATTACTTCAACTCCTACATTTTCTTGCTCCTCTACATTTAATTTGGATATTAATATTTCCACTTGAGTAAAGGCTGGAAATGCTATCTAGATCAGTACCAATTTATTTTCTTAAGCCATATGTAACTAAGATTAGATTTTAATTAATGCCTCCAAATTGTTCTCAAGTAATACTAAGCAGTTTAGGAATACTTTAACAACTAATGCTTCATTCTTTAAATATGCTGTTCTAAAATTGTATTGAACATATACATTTTACATGTACATCAATTAATCTTCAAATAAATGACATTTCTACCCAGTTCCAAGATGTTAAATATAGCTTTTAATAACTTTAATCCCACTAAACAAGATCAATTATACTAATAATTTGTAGGCTTCAAAAATCATGCCATGCTTCACCCCTCCCTACCTCTATGATCGCCTTCAGCCACATGTACTTGTGCATACCATCTGCTATGCTGATCCTGTGCTACTTCTTGTTCGCTGCTCCACCATTGGTGGCTGCCCCTCCTGTCCGCCTTCAAGGCCCTTCTCTTTGACCATTTTTTTACCCCCTCCCAAGCCCTCTCTTCCTTCTGCTTCATGTCCAATCATCCTCGACCTGTTAAGCACACTCACAACTCTCTGTATGCAAGGAGTGCTATAGAAATCCAAGTTGTATGCATTTAACAAACTCTGTACAACTTTAATGTAAATACAGTTTGTAAATATGCTGGATTAGAGTTCAGTCAGCATACTTAAGCAATATACAAGTCTTGATGTGTCAAAGAAAAATAATTTTATGGCAACAAAAGTTAATAATCATGGAACTCAACAGCAGTAGAGAGACTAAATGAGGGTCTGGAAATCTAGTGGGCAGTCAAATAGAAAATTTTAGTTCAACAAGGAGGAACAAATAAAATTACTCCTGATCAAATGCTGTAGTTCTGTTATCATAATACTCACATCAATCAAAAATGAACTAGTGTACAGGTAGCATTCTTGCATGCAAAAAAATTTTAACGTAAAAAGTTTCAAATTAGGTAAACAATTTGTCACATTCCATCTGTGAAAAAGCAGCACTGCAAGTTTACAAAATTGTTATTTTGACAGTGAATATAGAGCAATGCTGCTGATTTGGTTGGAAGAGCGGAACAGGAGTAAGCCATTCACCCTCTCAAGATTGTTCCGCCATTTAATTAGATCATGGCTGATCTATACCTCAACTCCATTTACCCGCCTTTGACCCGTATCCCTCGATACCCTTACCTAACAAAAACTGGCCGATCTCAGTCTTGAAAATTTCAATTGACCCAGCATCTAGAGCCTGTTGGGGAAGAGAATTCCTCATTTCCACTTTGGGTGAAAAGGTGCTTCCTGATTTCACTTCTGAGTGAGCTCGCTCCAATGTTAAGATTACGTCCCCTTGTTCTGGATTCCCCAACCAGAGGAAATAGCTTCACTGTATCTACTGAATCAAATCCTTTTGTTATTTTAAACACCTCAATTAGATCACTCCTCAATCTTCTAAACCTAAGGGAATACAATCCAAATTGATGCAACCTGGCCTCATAATTTAACCCTTTATTTTTGTAAATCTGTGCCGTCTGCCCTCCTTCCTGAGACGTGGTGCCCAGAACTGAACGCAATACTCCAGATGTGGTCTGATCAAGGCTCGGTTCAAGCATCGCTTCCTCCCCTTTATATTCCAGCCCTCTTCAGATAAAGGCCAGCATTCCATTCTTTTAGTGTATCTGGACACCCAAATCCCTTTGCTCCTCCACAGTTTCGACTCTGTCATTTACTGTTTCACAAAGGAAACATTTTTCGAACTATACAGTACATAGAACCTTCCACTCTTGATTGAGTAGGACAAGCTTGTTTGAAATTTCTGTATGGAGTATTGTGTTATGTGTACATCATACAAAATGTATTGAATACTTATACAATTATATACCTGTACAAGATTGTAGCAATACTTTCTTCTATGGGCCCTTCATTAGGAGAGAATACAAGATGGCTACAGCCGTGCAACATCTTTAAGTGTACATAACATCGTGAACCACAAAATGAAAGATTAAGGGGGAAGAAATTCAGTATCGCCCCATTTGGGGCGCAATTATTGGCCGGGCGCAAAGTTTAGCGCCTGGCGCTAATTATCGCCTCCGACTACAAACTTGGCCTCTATCGCCCCTGGAGGTGATTGGAGCGCAAAATCAGGCGCTACGCACCTCTCTTAAGGCGCTAACGTCGAGGAGCTACCTCAGAGCGCTGGTGAAGCTCATGTGATGTCAGTCAGCAATGGAACACAGACACACTGGCGCCGGCCAGTTCTTAAAGGGGAGGGTTGATCTTGCTCTCCATCCACATCCTGCTCATTGGAGCCTTGAATCTCGGTCTGGAGAGACCTGTACATCAAATCTGCTGGAAAGAACAATGGAGAGACCCAGGGAAACAACTCAGAGTGCAGCCCCCAAGTCTCTTCTAAATTGATACAAGATCAAATCAAAATGAACCTGCAAAGTGCTGCTCAGTACCCAAAACTCCAACACAGCGTTGAATCTCTCCAGAAGTCTCTCTCTCTCTCAGAATGCAGGGTGCAAAAATGTCACCGACAAAAAAAGGCAGGAAGTGGTCACCTTTAAATAGCACTCTCCCAGTCCCTTCCCGACTACAAAACGCTCCCCTCAACCTGTCGTATACTTACCAAGGTACGAGAGCCCCGTACACGGCCACGGGTGCAGGAGCCCCGGTTACCCGGCACTTGTGCAGGAGTCCTGGTTACACGGCCACAGATCCAGGAGTCCCTGTTGCACGGCCACAGGTGCAGGAACCCCGGTTACACGGCCACTAATATATAGTAAAACTTACCTGAACCTACTCCTGAATTTTGCCGGTTAAGAGAGATTTCTGGATATTTAGGTGCCGGTTAAAAGAGAGTTTCCTGTTGAAATAGGCAGAAATAATTTGTATGTATGGTCATGCAATACTGTAATCTGTATGTTTACATGACCATTGGTGACAGAGTTCTGTTGCATGTGAAGCCATTTAGATTACTAATTATTTTAATTTTTAAACTAAGGAATGTGTAGTAAAAAATACAGAATACAAAGCGGTTTAAA
This sequence comes from Somniosus microcephalus, assembly GCF_052327205.1. NCBI lineage: Eukaryota > Metazoa > Chordata > Chondrichthyes > Squaliformes > Somniosidae > Somniosus > Somniosus microcephalus. The sequence goes on from NC_141013.1 coordinate 21,048,787, forward strand.
TTGTTCCAACCAAACTAATTGTATGTCATGACCAATTCAATAATAGAAACATAGAAGATAGGAGCAGGAGTAGGCCATTCGGCCCTTCAAGCCTGCTCCGCCATTCAATGAGATCATGGCTGATCATCCAAACTCAGTACTCTGTCCCTGCCTTCTCCCCATATCCCTTGATCCCTTTAGCCTTAAGAAATATATCCAACTCCTTCTTGAATATATTTAATGAACTGGCCTCCACCGCCCTCTGTGGCAGAGAATTCCACAGGTTCACCACTTTCTGGGTGAAGAAATTCCTCATTTCAGTCCTAAATGGCTTACCCCTTATCCTTAAACTATGACCCCTGGTTCTGGACTCCCGGGCCATCAGAAACATCCTTCCTGCATCTAGTCTGTCCAGGCCTGACAGAATTTTATAGGTTTCGATGAGATCCCCTCTCAATCTTCTAAACTCCAGTGAGTATAAGCCCAATCGACACAATCTCTCCTCATAAAGTCATTCCTGCCATCCCAGGTATCAGTCTGGTGAATCTTCGCTGCACTCCTTCCATGGCAAGAACGTCCTTCCTCAAGTAAGGCGACCAAAACTGCACACAATACTCAAGGTGCGGTCTCACCAAGGCCCTGTACAAATGTAGTAGAACTGTTAACAGTTCCATAGTCACGGGTTTCTGTACTAGATGCAAACCTTGGCTCAGTGGTAGCATTCTCATCACGTAGTCATGGTCACAGGGCAGATATGGGAAAGAAATTCAGCAGCACTCCCAGTTTCTGCACCACCATATTTAGCCTGAGGTGGGAGTCAGGAAGACTAATGGAGTTAAGGGCACAGGCACATATGAGCCAACAGGAGCCAAAAAAGATGGCTTTAATTTTGCCTATATTTAACAGGAAGAAATTTCAACTCATCCAAGACTTCGTCAGAGAAGCAGTTGCAGATTCAAGCAACAGCTTTGGAACCAAAACAGCAGAAAATTAAAACTATGTGCATACATACGAAACCTGATCTCGTGCTTCTGGATGATGTCACAAATAGTTAGCATATAAATAATGAAAAGGAGAGAAGAACAACCCTGGGGTACATGTGCAATGACCATGTGGGGATGGTGAAGGCAATATCATGAAAGTGCACAGTATTAACAGCGAGGGAAACTGGGTACAAGTGGGTAGGAAGTAGGAACATAGTGGTTCAATGGAGAGAAAAAAAATCTTGTGGAAAATTTTCTAGCAGGATATCTGAAGAAGTAAAGCCTGTTGGGAGAGTCAAAGAGATGAAACTTTCAGGATTGGAGACCAGAGTGTATTCTGTGGTGTGAAAATCCTGAAAATAACAAGTGGGGACAAGTCCAAGAAGCTGCCAAAGGGGATTAAAACTGAAAGATGCCACGAGAGTCTGAAGCTGGAAAGTTAATCAGAGGTTGGCTGGCATATGGTGGTCGAAAGGTAGCTTTGGGTTGGTAATCTATGGATGGGGGATTGGAGGCTGTCTGGTGATCAGAGATGAGGAGCTGTCTAGTAGCTAGAGAAGGAAAAACAGGCTTGCAGGTGACAAAAATCAAAGGTAATCGAACAACGGGCTGCCTTTAAAGAGGAGATGGTTCGGGTACAGTCGAGGTTCATTTTCCCACGAGGGGGAAAGGTAGGGCGTATAAAGCCAGAGCTCCCTGGATGACGAAAGAGATAGAGAGTAAGATGAAGCAGAAAAAGAGCGCGGATGACAGATGACAGGTTGAGAATACAAGTGCGAATCAGGCTGAATATAGAAAGTTCAGTGGGGAAGTGAAAAAGAAAATAAGAGGGGCAAAGAGAGAGTATGAGAATAGATTGGCAGCTAACATAAAATGGAATTCAAAAGGCTTCTATAGGCATATAAATAATAAACGGGTAGTAAGAGGAGGGGTGGGGCCAATTAGGGACCAAAAAGGAGACCTACGCACGGAGGCAGAGGGCATGGCTGAGATACTAAATGAGTACTTTGCATCTGTCTTCACCAAGGAAGATGCTGCTGCCATAGTCATAGTGAAAGAGGAGGTAGTGGAGATACTGGATTGATGTAAAAATTGATAGAGGTACTAGAAGGGCTGTCTGAACTTAAAGTTGCTAAGTCACCAGGACCAGACGGAATGCAGCCTAGGATGCGGAGGTAGATTAAGGAGGAAATCGCAGAGGTACTCGCCATAATCTTCCCATCCTCCTTTGATAGGGGGGTGGTGCCAGAGGACTGGAGAATTGAAAATGTTACACCATTGTTCAAAAAAGGGTGTAAGGGTAAACCCAGCAACTACAGGCCAGTCCGTTTAACCTCAGTAGTGGGGAAGCTTTTGGAAACAATAATCCAGGACGAAGTTAAGTCACTTGGACAAGTGTGGGTTAATTAAGGAAAGCCAGCACGGATTTGTTAAAGGCAAATCATGTTTAGCTAACTTGATTGCGTTTTTTGATGAGGTAACAGAGAGGGTTGATGAGGGCAATGCGGTTGATGTGGTTTATATGGACTTCCAAAAGGCATTTGATAAAGTGCCACATAAGAAGTTTGCCAGCAAAGCTGAAGCCCATGGAATAAAAGGGACAGTGGCAGCATGGATACAAAATTGGCTAAGTGACAGGAAACCGAGAGTAGTGGTGAACGGTTGTTTTTCAGACTGGAGGAAGGTATACAGTGGTGTTCCCCAGGGGTCGGTACTAGGACCGCTGCTTTTCTTGATATATATTAATGGCTTGGACGTGGGTGTACAGGGCACAATTTCAAAATTTGCAGATGACACAAAACTTGGAAGTATAGTGAACAGTGAGGAGGATAGTGATAGACTTCAAGAAGACATAGACAGGCTGGTGAAATGGGCAGACACATGGCAGATGAAATTTAATGCAGAAAAGCGTGAAGTGATACATTTTGGTAGGAAGAATGAGGAGAGGCAATATAAACTAAAGGGTATAATCCTAAAGGGGGTGCATGAACAGAGACCTGGGGGTATATGTGCACAAATCGTTGAAGGTGGCAGGGCAGGTTGAGAAAGCGGTTAAAAAAGCATACGGGATCCTGGGCTTCATAAATAGAGGCATAGAGTACAAAAGCAAGGAAGTTATGATGAACCTTTATTAAATACTGGTTCGGCCACAACTGGAGTATTGTATCCAATTCTGGGCACCGCACTTTAGGAAGGATGTAGAAAAGATTTACGAGAATGATTCCCGGGATGCGGGACTTCAGTTATGTGGATAGACTACCTTAAACATTCACTCCCTCCACCACCTGCAGTGTGTACCCTCTACAAGATGCACTGCAGCAACGCACCAAGGCTTCTTCGGCAGCACCTCCCAAACCCGCGACCTCTTCCACCTAAAAGGATAAGGGCAGCAGGTGCATGGGAACACCACCACCTCCAAGTTCCCCTCCAAGTCACAAATCATCCTGACTTAGAAGTATATCCTTCATCGTCGCTGGGTCAAAATCCTGGAACTCAATCCCTAACAGCACTGTGGGAGTACCTTCACCACATGGACTGCAGCGGTTCAAGAAGGCGACTCACCACCACCTTCTCAAGGGCAATTAGGGATGGGCAATAAATGCTGGCCTTGCCAGCGTCGCCCAGATCCCATGAATGAATAAAAAAACTGAAGAAGCTGGGGTTGTTCTTCTTAGAGTAGAGAAGGTTGAGAGGAGATTTGATAGAGGAGTTCAAAATCATGAGGGGTCTAGACAGAGTAGCGGGAGAGAAACTGTTCCCATTGACGGAAGGATCGAGAACCAGAGGACACAGATTTAAGGTGATTGGGAAAAGAACCAAACGCGACATGAGGAAAAACTTTTTTACGCAGCGAATGGTTAGGATCTGGAATGCACTGCCTGAAAGGGCGGTGGAGGCAGACTCAATCATGGCTTTCAAAAGGGAGTTGGATAAGTACCTGAAGGAAAAAAATTTGCAGGGCTACGGGGAAAGGGTGGGGGAGTGGGACTAGCTGAAGTGTTCTTGCAGAGAGCCGGCACAGGTTCAACTGGCCGAATGGCCTCCTTCTGTACTGTAACCATTCTATGATTCTATAAAATAAATACAGGAGTGAATGCTTTTGAAAAAGCGCAAAAAGGTTTCCATATCCTATTTGTTTTAAATTGAAACATCCCAATAAAATTATTTAGCATATATGGTAATTGACTAAGCTAATATGCACTTGTTTTAAAAAGTTGAGCCAGTAATTGGAAGCAAAGATTTCAGAAAGCTACTATGGGTCACATTTAGAAACACAAAGCTTCAGTCTTTCAATGTCCTCGTGGTGGAATGACATCAGTACAGCAAAAAGGTCACATTATAATCAAGAGTTGCTGCCTAAGCTGGTTGCAAAAGTCTTTTTACAAGGAAGTTCCATGATAAAACAATTTATTCCCTTGAGTCACAATGTGAGATACTGTTTCAGCATCACATGTAAAAAGCGTAGGTATGATAACAAAAGTAGTTGCAGACAAATCCTATACAATGATGGTTTTTAAATTTGTTTGGGGAATCCCCTGAAAATCCTGACATGCCCCCCAGGAGACTCCCTGCAAATGTTGATACATACCTGGGGACCCCCTGTCTTAACTTCTGAAAAACAATACCAGCTATCCATAGGTAAACACTGCTAACATTGCAGAAAACATTTTTTTTAGATCAGTGGACAGAAATAACATTTTAGCATGTTAACATAGAAATCCTACAACCTCTGGCCCCTCTGGAATCCCTTGCAGTCCCACAGGGTCTAGGGGCCTCATTTTGGAAAACTATGCCCTACAACAGTTACAGAATTCAATTCCACAGATGCATAAACCTGTAGCTAAAAATCCAACACATGATTACAGCTTATTGAATTCAAAACCAGGAATTGGAAGGAAGAATTTGAGAAAGCATTGGAAGCTACTATGGGTCGCATTTAGAAACACCCAAAACCTTTTTACTACCATCAGATACCCTTTGTAAATATTCTACAACAGGAAGATCCAAACTGCAGCCCCAGGCCACATGCAGCCCCAAGCCCTGGCAATCCAGCCCTCAAATTCGGGGTAATTCAATCCCATCTGTGTTTATTTCTTACTCACTGGATGTGTGCTGTTTGAATTTTGTGGCCTTGGCGATTTGGAAAAGATTGTTCTTTGTGCTGTTGCCTCATTGGAAGATAAATCCTAAATCAGCACGCTAAGATCTGTTAATATTAGCAACTTGAGCTATGCAAATTAATGCGGATATGAATTTAAACTTTACATATGGTTTGGAGGCTCCATGGGAAGCACACACTCCACAAAGGCAAAAAGCTTGGGTACTCCTGCTCCACAGCTTAGTCTTACCAAAGCTCAATAGACGTCTAGTGGCAGAAAAGAGGTATGGCAACTGGTCTTGAAGCTTTCTGTATTTTTTTTTAGAATTCTGTAACCCATTTTTCCATATCCATCGGTAAAAATTATATTGCTCAATAATAGAATCATAACCATCATTTCAAGTAACCCCATTGGGTGGGGGGGGGGTGTGAGGTGAGGAGAGACACAAAATAACAAAAGTAAAAATACTGGACTATTAATGTGAGAAGTCACACAACACCAGGTTATAGTCCAACAGCTTTATTTGAAATCACAAGCTTTCGGAGCACTGCTCCTTCGTCAGATGACTTCACCTGACGAAGGAGCAGCGCTCCGAAAGCTTGCGATTTCAAATAAAGCTGTTGGACTATAACCTGGCGTTGTGTGACTTCTCACATTTGTCCACCCCAGTCCAACATCGGCATCTCCACATCAGGACTATTAATTGAACCACAATCTTCTGGACCTGTGTCACAACACTCAGATCTTGGAACAGAATATATATTACCATTGGTGGCACTAAATTTTGTTGCAAGACTTCTAAATGTTTCAATAGATTCGAGTATTATAAACTAGGTACTCGAACGCAGAGCCACTGGAGATTAACTACAAGGAACACGGTGACGTGGAGTAAGTTAGAGAGGACAAAACATAAACACCCAGTTTTACTGGATTGCTTTCAACTATGCCCTGGATGCTGTGACTGTCTCATCTCTGCAGTGCCTTATTGCGAGAAAGGAAAATGAGAGGGGACAAAGAGAGAAAAAAAATTAAGGTGGGGGGGGGAAGAAAGAAAAAAAAGTGGGAAAAAAAATCAAAAGTGTGGAACCAAAAAAGACCATTGCGTGTCACCTGCTCTGTCCCAATGTCCACAAAACATCCCATCATACCTGTTGTACTGCTTTATTAGACGAGGTACTTACCCAACTCTTTTTTAAATTTGCTGAATCAATCATTGTCCGCTGCCTACCTTTGCAGTCCATTCCATACATACACCATCTTCTACATAAAGTCGTTAAGTCTAAACAGTCTTTCCATTCTTCCTCTTCTACATTTGGCGCGATTGTAGAATCTGTGACCATGTTAAACATATTGACTATGCAAATTTGTCATCCCGTTCCACCACCTAAATAATGGTGGAGTGGGTCTTCCGTGTGCTGGCCAGTGGCACGCTTGACGCTGTTGGAATTCCCCAGCTTCAAGCTGCTTGAATAAAGTGGAGTACGCCTGCACTGGTATCCATGCAACTGGGACACCTTCTAGGTGGAGGAAGAGAAAATGGCGGCATTGTCCAGCTGCTGGGCCCGAGTTCTGGCAGGTCTGGCTAACGAATCTTTCAAATGGAAAGGAGGTTGCTTTCTTTAGGGCACCCCATAGCTTTAAGACCAGATGCGGTAAGGATACTGGTCTTTGCAAATTTGGTGGGCCCCAATTCTGTCATCTGGCAGTACGATATGCCTGCTTCTTGCAGGCTTATAATATGCTTGCAGCACAAGAAGCAGAAATTCCACTGCACTGTATCATCTCATCTGTCCTGCCTCCTTCTCTGATGTCAGATGCAAATAACTGCCCATCCACCCAGCAATCAAAAAGGGAGCGGTGACCCAGCATTAACAAATTCCCACTCCAATTTCCGCCTCAATTATCTTAATGGCAAGAAACTGGAAAGTACTGAAGTACAAAGGGATCTGGGGGTCCTGGTGCACGAAACTCAAAAAGGTTAGTATGCAGGTGCAGCAAGTGATTAAGAAGGCCAATGGAATGTTGGCTTTCATTGCTAGGGGGATAGAATATAAAAATAGGGAGGTATTGCTTCAGTTGTACAAGGTATTGGTGAGACCGCACCTGGAATACTGCGTACAGTTTTGGTGTCCATACTTAAGAAAGGACATACTTGCTCTCGAGTCAGTACAAAGAAGGTTCACTCGGTTAATCCCGGGGATGAGGGGATGGACATATGAGGAGAGGTTGAGTAGATTGGGACTCTACTCATTGGAGTTCAGAAGAATGAGGGGCGATCTTATTGAAACATATAAGATTGTGAAGGGGTTGGATCGGGTGGATGCGGGGAAGATGTTCCCGATGATGGGTGAAACTAGAACTAGGGGGCATAGTCTTAGAATAAGGGGCTGCTCTTTCAAAACTGAGATGAGGAGGAACTACTTCACTCAGAGGGTGGTAGGTCCATGGAATATGCTGCCCCAAAAAGCTGTAGAAGCTACATCATTACATAAATTTAAAACAGAAGTAGACAGTTTCCTAGAAGTAAAGGGAATTAGGGGTTATGAGGAGCGGGCAGGAATTTGGACATGAGTCTAGGTTCGGATCGGTCATGGCCCTGTGGGTAGCGGAGCAGGCCCAGGGGCCGTGTAGCCTGATCCTGCTCCTATTTCGTGTGTCTAATTCTGTTAGATTCAGGGGATGGTTCTGTGATAGTGGATTGGCGGTTAGGATCAGATCAGCCATGATCTTATTGAATGGCGGAGCAGGCTCGAGGGGCCGATTGGCCTACTCCTGCTCCTATTTATGTTCTTACCCTCCTCAATAATGCCCCAGGTGCGCCAAAAAAAAAACAACATTCAAGGCCTTGTCTATGCTCTTTAGGATTTTGAATACTTCTATAGGATTATCCCTGAGTCTTCTCTTCTTCAGTGTAAACATTCTTAGCTTCTGCAGCCTCTCAGCCAACTCAAGTGCCCAATCTCAGCTGTCAATTTAGTTACCCTGTAACCTCTTTAAAGTCTGGATGTCTTTCTCACAAAACAGTAACCAGAACTGTACAAAGCACTCAGGCAGGGCCGGACCAGCACTCCCGAGATCTGTGCACTTATTCCACTGGCTATACTGCCCAATGTTCTATTTTCTCTCTTTACTGCTGCCGCACTCTTCAGCGATCTATCTTCATTTTTCGTTCCCCAATTTCATGACTATGCATTTGTCCACATTAAATGGCACTGGCCACAACACTTCAGCCCAACTCCCAATCTATCCAGGTCCTGCTGTATTTGATCAGCCTGTTCCTGGTTGTTTGCAATGCCTCCCATTTTGGTAGGATCTGCAACTTGGACAGCTTGATTTCTGTCAAGACTTCCAAGCTATTTACTGTATGTACAATGTAAGCAGCAACGATCACAGTAATAATTTCCAAGGCAGTCCACTAGTTCGCTCTTTCCTTGCTGATCCGGCACCAGATACAAATATTCTTTGCTTCGTCTGTTTAAGCCAATTGTCAATCCACTTCAGAAGCGTTCCACCTATGCTGTGCCTTCCAATTTTGCAGATCAATCTTCAATGTGACAGTGGGAAGGAAGAACTAAAGGGAAGGAACACAGAAGTGAGGGTGTGTGTGTATTGCACAGTAGAGGCGGGGCTTTCTACCATGGCATGTGGCAAAGGGGGAAGGAGGGAAGAAAATACAAGTAATATGGGGAAGGGACACAGAGAGGTGAGCTCTGACGGGGGGGGGGGGGGGTGGACCAGGAAGAGAAGTCGCATAAGAATGGTGGGGGGGGGGGGGTGGCGGAAGGGGAGCGAAGCAAGAAACATCAGGGAGCTAACGCACATGTGGTGGAGGAGGAGGAGGTGGTGGCGGCTGTGACAGAAGAGAAGAGGGCCAAATGCAGATGAGTTAGAGTGGGCGGAGGGGCGTGCACAAGTGAAGAAGGGGTGTGTTTGTGGGGGAGGGTGGAGTGGATGGGAGGTGGTCCAGTGGAAAGGAGAGAAACCAAGCCCTAGGGAGAGCATGTGCACTACACTTATAGCAGAGAGCACACAAGAATGCAGGGAGCAAGACCACCCTGTTTCAGTGAACATGACACACTGTGAGCAAAGGGGGACAAACAGTCACAAGGACTGACCTCACTGCTGCTGTCAAATGTCATACAGTGGCTTCCTAAACATCAACGGTCAATTGTACCTTGCATCATTGACAGATGTGTACACATCAGTCTGGGCCTTTAAAAAAAAAATCCTTTCTCGTGCCAGAAAGTCAGTTATAAAATTTCTTAAAATGTGAAAATGTCTAAAAGTTACTAAGTTGTCTTGGTAGTGTTTGTAGGCTCAAAAAAAAAACAGCACCAGAAAAAATCCTGTTGCGAGAGACATCGGAAAGGATTAATAAATTCTACTCAGTGTGTAAAGCACTAATTTGCTAGTTAAATAATGGAAAAAGCAGGTGCTGTGGCGAGTTTGTTCCCTTTATATAGATTTGTCTCAAAGAGATGGGTTGAGAATATATCAAAGTCACAGCTTAGAACAGGAGCCATGTAAATGCAGAGAGCTGCCTGGAAGGTACCTTTCCAAGGGTTCTAGTCTGTCATTTGCATAGATTGTAAGCTGTGTGCCACCTAAAGCAGACAAATCATGACAAAGGATTGATAATGCTTTGCTAGGTCTCAGAGGGAGGTAATTCTTTTGTAGATAAAATACTCCTGCAGCCAGAAATCAAAGAAAGCTGATCTACAAAACACAAATAAAACATAATGAAAACAACTGGAACCTTTCCTATCCATGGATAATTGATGATAATGTGAGTCATATGTAATAAATCTGCAGAACTCAATCACATAAAACAACAAAGTTAGGGAAAACTCAACATTTCTGTGTACGCTCTTGTGTTTCATCCCCTTAAACATGTTACAGGGAAAAAAAACTAAGAGAAAGCAATGAAAATATAACACATAAAAACACTCTCCACAGTACACACCTTTTCTATGCAGCCATAATTTTCCTTTTTGAACAAAGAATGTTTGACTCCTTGAGTAAAGGAAGTTGCCTCTGGCTAATGCTGGGCTGCACTGTCAGTATCTGAGTGCACCAGATGTCTGCAATGGTCAAAACAACATGTTCTGCTGTGGTGCATATTAGCTCCAGCCTATCACTCTGCAACGCACTGCTTTTACAATGAGGCAGACTTACAGCAAGCATAGCAACAGCCGTGCAAGCGGATTGGCTGGCAGCGATAGTGAAACCCACAGTGTCAAACTCTACTACAGTTTCCTGTCTGTTCAGCAGCAGCCAATACTTCCCTGCTCGCGGCTGCAGTCAGGCAAATGAAAGTTCAGAGTACAACAGCCTGCTTATAACACTGGCAATTGTAGGGTCGAGCCAGTGTATACATTAAAACTATACAAGACAGACACATATACTGGCAGAAACTTTAATAGTCTCTACACAATCAGCAGGGTTTATTACTTATGCAGTTATTAAGCAATTTTATGTTACAAAATTCTTACAATGCACAATAAAATCATGGAAACTATTTTTCCCTAATATAAAAATAATCAACAGAAAACTCCAACGGGCATGAAATGAGACAAAATCCTGCTAAATATATATATTTTTTTAAATGAAGAAAAAGCTCTCTTCAGCACCCCTCCTTGGGCCTCTAATCAGCCACCTACAGGTGCAAGCGGAGAGTTGCTTAAATCGGTTCCCCAAAGCTGAGCAATTACCAACTGGATGGAGTGTCTTACATGACAGAGCACTCTGGTCAGGAGCAAGAAATGACTGATGATTCATTTTTCTCCCTGCACACACACACACGTGAACCTCCTATAGTATCAATTAAGAGGACAATGTCCATCATCAGAATAACCTCATCCTCTAGTCTTAACAAAGCCAGGCTCAATTAAGGAAACTGATGAAGTTGAGAAAACACCTTCTTTAAATCAGAAAGAAAATGAGTAACAAACACGGAGGCCGGATTTTTCTGTACCTGGGTGGGTCGGGCGCGAGCGGACACCGTGGCGGGGCGCGACCCCGTTCCCGATTCCATGCCGCTCCCCAGATTGACTTTGCGTTAATGGGGCCTATTAAGGCTGTCCTGCGCATTATCCAGCCCAATTAAATGGTGCGGGTCCGATGACGTCAGCAATGACGTGTTTTCAGCCAGGATATTTAAAGGAGCCATGGTCACATTGCAGTGGAAGGTTCATCTAGGAATGTGCAGGGAGCACAATGCACAATTGCACTCCTGGAAAGAGTGCCAAATATGACTGCACCGAGACAGAGGGCTGCACCCAGGTTCTCCGATGACTCCCTCCATATGCTTGTGGAGGGAGTCAGAGCACGCAGGGAGATCCTATTACCTTCTAATGGGTGGAAGTGACTTCCCAAGGAGACCAAAAGAGCCTGGCTCCAAATAGCAGAGGAGGTAAACAGCAGGGATGTGGTCAGGAGGACCTGGGTGCAGTGCCGGAAACGTTTCAATGATCTCATTTGATCAGGAAAGGTGAGTATAAAGCCACACAACGTCATCCTGTTGTGCCTCTCATCACATCCCCATCATTCTGCCTTCCCAACCCTGTTGCTGCCCAGCCTTATTCACATCTTCAGTGGACACCCCTTGTCTCCAAGCAGCCAGAAAGTCTGTTTGGAGGAGTGAAGAGCTGAGGAATGGTGAACTGGTGCAGGACGAAAGAGTCATGGCAGCTGCCAGGGAATTTGGCGCGCACATGCATGATGATCGTCCTATGGTTGAATTCGAGCCACACATTGTCAACTGCAAGGGCTTCCACTCCCTCAAAGACTCCTGGGGGATGATGGGGTGCCCCGATGGCCACGTGTGCAGTCGATGACGCCCTGCACCCGTGGGAAGCCAGCCAGAGCGGCAAAGCCGAGCGCCCGCTCAGTAACACCGGCTTCATCAGTGGCAAAGTTGATACAATTGGCTGATTTGTCAAACAGGGCATCGATGACCTGTGATGCATCTGTGGGCGGCCGACTGCGAGATGCCACAAATGTCTGCTGCAGATCCCTGGAAAGAGCCTGAGGCTAAGAAGTTGAAGGCGCTGGTGACTTTGACAGCCACTGGTAAGGCGTGTCTGATGCGCTATCAATTACTCATAAAAGACTGAGAGTTAAGAGAGTAACTAAAGGCTTTTATTAACAAAAGAATGAAGGTCTGCCTCGAGTGGTCGACCGGTCCAGAATACAAAGGGGCTGGGGAGCAGTCACCTTTATACTAGGACTTGTGGGAGGAGTCAGCCGAGGCATGTCCAGGCATGTACACAGTGGAATACAAACAGTGGTTTACCACATTCACCCCTTGTTTAAAATTGAGTCCGGCGGGGTGAAGTGTATTAAAAGTTAGTGTATTGGAGTCTCTCCGGAGGTCTTGTCTGCCGCTGTGATCGGCGTGGCGACGGCAGGGGTAGTGGAGCTTCCGGCGTCGAGTCCCACGTAGGCTGTGGCACAGGCGTGTCGTCCTCGTAGATGTCGAGCGGGTTGCTGGGCCCAGGCCTGCCGTCTGCTGGGGCTGGATATCGGATCGTGGGGGGGGGGGGGGGGGGGGGGAAGGTAGTGAGTAGTGGGTTACTGCGGCCCCCGAGGGTGCAAGGTCTCTTATGGAGACTGTGTCCTCCCGCCCGTCCGGGTATGCAATGTGATATACCTATCAATTCCTCCAATAAAAGGCGAAGAGTTACGAAGGTGACTAAAGGTTTTTATTGACTAAATAACAGAGCCCACTCTCGTGGGTGATCCGATCCAAGCAGGAGGAATACCAGCCAGTCGCTCACCTTTATACCTGGCCTGGTGGGTGGAGCCAAGGCGGAGTCGGCAGTGGTCATCCCAGGTATAGCAGTGTGGCAAGAGGCGACCTCGTACCGTGATACAATAGTGGTCAGTGATACAGTTATAACGAACAGTGGTGAACAGTGCTAACTACTAACAGTGATACGATAGTGAACGTGGTTTACCACATTCACCCCTTGTTTAGAATTAAGTCCGGCGGGGTGAAGTGTACTACCAATTCTGGTAGGTCAGTCTGTCCGGAGGCTTCGTAAGCCTCTCCGATCGCCGCAGCGGTGGTGTTGCCTTATCCGGTGCTGGTGCCTTATCCGGTGTTGATGCTGGTGTTTGCGTGGTCGGCGAGGGCTCGTGGGGTTCCGGCATGCCGTCTACCTGGACTGAGGTTGGGGGGGGTGGTGGCGGTGTTTCCGGATCGGCTGAGGGTGCGAGGTCTCGTAGGGAGACAGTGTCCTCCCGCCCGTCTGGGTACGCCACGTAGGCGTACTGGGGGTTGGCGTGCAGGAAGTTCACCCTCTCGACCAGGGGGTCCGTTTTATGGGTCCTCACGTGTTTCCGCAGCCAGACCGGCCCCGGGGCGGTCAGCCAGGTTGGTAGAGTGGTTCCCGTAGTCGACTTCCTGGGGAAAACGAACATTCGTTCATGGGGGGTGGTGTTAGTGGCCGTGCAAAGTAATGACCGGATGGAGTGCAGCGCTGTCGGGAGGACTTCTTGCCAGCGGGAGGTTGGGAGGCCCTTAGACTTTAAGGCTAAGAGGACGGCCTTCCATACCGTCGCGTTCTCTCTTTCCACCTGACCGTTACCTCTGGGGTTGTAGCTGGTGGTCCTGCTTGCTGCAATACCTCTCTCTAGGAGGAATTGCCGGAGTTCCTCGCTCATGAAGGAGGAGCCCCGGTCGCTGTGTATATAGTTCGGGAACCCGAACAAGGCGAAGAGGGCATTCAGGCACTTAATGACCGTGCTACTGGTCATGTCGGGGCAGGGGAAGGCAAAGGGGAAACGGGAGTACTCATCAACGATGTTGAGGAAGTACACATTACGGTCAGAGGACAGGAGGGGCCCCTTAAAGTCGATGCTCAGGCGCTCGAAGGGGCGGGTGGCCTTGATCAGGCTTGCTCGGTCCGGCCTATAGAAGTGCGGTTTGCACTCCGCACAGGTCTGGCAGTTCCTGGTCATGGTCCTGACCTCCTCGATGGAGTAGGTCAGGTTGCGGGCCTTAATGAAATGGTAGAGTCTGGTGACTCCGGGGTGGCAGAGCTGGTCGTGGAGGGTCTGAAGCCTATCGATATGCGCGCTGGCGCATGTCATTCGTGAAAGGGCATCAGGGGATTCGTTCAGCTTGCCTGGCCGGTACAAGATCTCATAATCGTAGGTGGAGAGCTCGATTCTCCATCTCAAAATCTTGTCATTCTTGATTTTGCCCTTCAGCTTGTTATTAAACATGAAAGCCACCGAACGCTGGTCGGTGAGGAGGGTAAATCGTTTGCCTGCCAGGTAGTGCCTCCAGCGCCGTACTGCCTCCACGATCGCCTGGGCCTCTTTCTCGACCGACGAATGTCGGATCTCGGGGCCCTGTAGGGTCCTTGAGAAGAAGGCCACTGGCCTCCCCTCCTGGTTTAGGGTGGCGGCTAAGGCGAAGTCGGATGCGTCGCTCTCCACCTGAAAGGGGATGGACTCGTCCACTGCGTGCATCGTGGCCTTGGCTATGTCTCCCTTAATGAGGGAGAAGGCCGCGCACGCCTCCTCCGTGAGGGGGAAGGAAGTGGCTTTCAGGAGGGGTCTGGCTTTGTCCGCGTAATTGGGTACCCATTGGGCATAGTAGGCGAAAAGCCCCAGGGTTCTCCTAAGTGCTTTAGGGCAGTGGGGGAGGGGTAGCTCCATGAGGGGGCGCATTCTTTCTGGGTCGGGGCCGATGATTCCGTTCTCCACTACGCAGCCGAGGATGGCAAGGCGCGTGGTGTTAAACACGCATTTCTCCTTATTGTAGGTGAGGTTCAGCCGTTGGGCCGTACGGAGGAATTTCTCCAGATTCGCGTCATGTTCCTGCCGGTCGCGGCCGCAGATAGTGACGTTATCTAGGTAGGGGAATGTAGCCTGCAGTTCGTTCTGGTCAACCATCTGGTCCATCTCCCTTTGGAAGACCGAGACCCCATTAGTGACACCGAAGGGGACCCTAAGGAAGTGGTATAGGCGCCCATTCGCCTCGAAGGCGGTATACTGGCGGTCCTCAGGGTGGATAGGGAGTTGGTGGTAGGCCGACTTCAGGTCGATGGTCGAGAATACTTTATACTGTGCAATCTGATTGACCATGTCAGATATGCGGGGGAGGGGGTATGCGTCCAGCTGGGTATATCTGTTTATGGTCTGGCTGTAGTCGATGACCAGGCGGTTTTTATCGCCGGTCTTTACGACTACGACCTGGGCACGCCAGGGGCTGCTGCTCCCCTCGATAATGCCCTCTTTCAGGAGGCGCCGCACCTCAGAGCTAATGAAGGCTCTGTCCCCGGCGCTATACCGCCTGCTTTTGGTAGCGACGGGTTTGCAGTCAGGGGTAAGGTTAGCAAACAGAGAGGGTGGCGGGACCTTGAGGGTGGAGAGGCTGCAGGTGTTACGCGGTGGGCGGTTTAACGTTTGCTGGTTGTTGACTGTGAGTGGGGGGAGGGGTCCACCGTATGCTAGGGTTACGCTTTGGAGGTGGGATTGGAAGTCCAGCCCTAGTAGGACGGCAGCGCAGAGATGGGGGAGGACGAGGAGTTTAAAGTTTTTATACTCCGTGCCCTTAACCGACAGGGTCACGACACAGTAGCCGCTGATGTCCGTGGCGTGGGACCTCGATGCCATCGAGATTCGGCTGCGCGTTGGTAGGACAGAGAGGGAGTAGTGGCTCACCGTGTCTGGGTGGATGAAGCTCTCCGTGCTTCCGCTGTCGAACAGGCAGGTCGTGGCGTGGCCGTTCACTTTGATGTCCATCATTGACTTGGACAGATGGTGCGGGCGGGCTTGGTCCAGGGTGACGGAAGCTAGTGTGTAGCTGAGCGAGTCGTTGTCATCTGCGGGCGAGGCGGTCGGGCGTGGTGAGTAAAATGGCGTCTCCCACGAGGTAGGGCCCCATGAGGCACTATTGGGGTCGGTTGCCTTAATCAAAGATGGCCGCCCCCATGACTCATGTGTGGGGATGCTGGCCTCAGTTGCCCTAAACAAAGATGGCCGCCCCCATGACTCATGTGTGGGGATGCTGGCCTCAGTTGCCCTAAACAAAGATGGCCGCCCCCATAGTTCGCATGCGGCACTGCTGGCCTCCGAGGATCCGCTCCTGCAGGCCTTGGAGAAGTGGCCTTTCTTCAGGCAGGTTTTACATATGGAGTTCTTGGCTGGGCAGCGCGACCTCGGGTGCTTCTCCTGGCCACAAAAAAAACAGCCGGCGGCCCGATCGCGGATGCCCGATGTCGGGGCCGGTGCCGGGGGTGGCGGGGCCGGTCGGGTCCGGGACGCCGACGCAGAGGTAGGTCCCGGGGGCGGCGCTGGGAAGGGTGCTGTGGTAGGGGTCGGGCCCGAGTCCCAGGGTCGCGAGCAGTACCTGGTGAATGCTTCCTGATCTTGGTGGGCCACTTCCAGGGAGATAGCGAGGGCTTCAGCTTTTTCCATGCTGAGGTCTTTAGCTTCCAGCAGTCTTTGCCGTGAGTACTCGGACCGTAGGCCTTTCAGGAATGCGTCGCGGATATTATCTTCAGTATTTTCGGCTGCCGACACCGATTTAAACTCACAGTTCCTGGCGAGTGCATATAGCGCCTGTGAGAATTCGGCTACTGATTCTCCTGGCTGTTGCGGCCGTGATCTTAGGAGGTGCCTAGCGTACATGTAGTTTACCGGGGTCCGGTACTTCTGTTTCAGCAGGTTGATGGCGGTCTCGTAGGTAGTCATGTCCTCGATGAGAGTGTATACTCTCGGGCTCAGTTGTGCCTGCAGGACACTGAGTTTGGATGCCTGAGGGACGCTGGATTCTCTCAGGTATGATTCGAAGCAGACCAGCCAGTGTTTAAAGTCTGCGGCTGAGTTTGCTGCTCGTGGGTTCAGGTCCAGGTACGGCGGTCTGAGGGCTCGCAGCCAAGCTGGCTGGTGTGGCTGTGCTCCTGGGAGCTGCGCTGGTGGCTCCTCCGCCGGTTGTGACTCGTTGTCGGACATCATTAAATTTAGTCAATAAAATTGATATACCTATCAATTCCTCCAATAAAAGGCGAAGAGTTACGAAGGTGACTAAAGGTTTTTATTGACTAAATAACAGAGCCCACTCTCGTGGGTGATCCGATCCAAGCAGGAGGAATACCAGCCAGTCGCTCACCTTTATACCTGGCCTGGTGGGTGGAGCCAAGGCGGAGTCGGCAGTGGTCATCCCAGGTATAGCAGTGTGGCAAGAGGCGACCTCGTACCGTGATACAATAGTGGTCAGTGATACAGTTATAACGAACAGTGGTGAACAGTGCTAACTACTAACAGTGATACGATAGTGAACGTGGTTTACCACACAATGTAAGCATACTGGGGGTTGGCGTGGAGGAGGTCGACCCTCTCGACCAGGGGGTCCGTTTTATGGGTCCTCACGTGCCTTCTCAGTAGGACCGGCTCTGGGGACGTCAGCCATGGCGGTAGCGATGTCCCCGATGTGGACTTCCTTGGGAAGACAAACATTTTCTCATGAGGGGTGGCGTTAGTGGCAGTGCAGAGCAGTGACCGAATAGAGTGGAGCGCATCGGGGAGCACATCCTGCCAGCGGGAGGTTGGAAGGCCCCTAGACTTTAAGGCTAGCAGGGCGGCCTTCCAAACTGTCGCATTTTCTCTTTCCACCTGTCCGTTCCCCCGGGGGTTGTAACTGGTGGTCCTGCTTGTGGCAATACCCCTAGTTAGCAGGTACTGACGGAGTTCGTCGCTCATAAACGATGAGCCCCGGTCGCTATGGATATAGCTGGGGAAACCGAACAGGGTGAAGAGGTCGTTCAGACATTTAATGACCGTGGCACTGGTCATGTCCGGGCAGGGGATGGCGAACGGGAAACGGGAATACTCATCAATAATATTGAGGAAGTACACATTGCGGTCGGAGGAGGGGAGAGGCCCTTTAAAATCGACGCTCAGGCGCTCGAAGGGGCGAGTGGCTTTTATCAGGTGGGCCCTGTCTGGTCTATAAAAGTGCGGTTTGCACTCAGCGCAGACTTGGCAGTTCCTGGTCATGGTCCTGACCTCCTCAATAGAGTAAGGCAGGTTGCGGGCCTTGATGAGGTGGAAGAACCTGGTGACCCCCGGGTGGCAGAGGTCATTGTGGAGGGCCCGCAGTCTATCGATCTGCGCGCTGGCGCAGGTGCCACGCGATAGCGCATCCGGGGGTTCATTTAGCTTCCCGGGCCGGTACAAGATCTCGTAGTTGTAGGTGGAAAGTTCGATTCTCCACCTCAAGATCTTGTCATTTTTGATTTTGCCCCTCTGCTTGTTGTTAAACATAAAAGCAACTGAACGCTGGTCAGTGAGCAGGGTAAATCGTTTTCCGGCCAGGTAGTGCCTCCAATGACGCACAGCCTCCACAATCGCCTGGGCCTCCTTCTCAACAGCGGAGTGTCTGGTCTCCGGGCCTTGGAGGGTTCGTGAAAAGAAGGCCACGGGTCTCCCCGCCTGATTGAGGGTAGCGGCCAGGGCAAAGTCGGACGCGTCGCTTTCCACCTGGAAGGGGATGGATTCGTCCACTGCGTGCATGGTGGCTTTGGCAATGTCCTCCTTGATACGGTGGAAGGCTAAGCGGGCCTCTGCCGTCAAGGGAAAAAAGAGGTGGACTTGATCAGCGGACGGGCCTTGTCCGCATAGTAGGGGACCCACTGGGCATAATAGGAGAAAAACCCTAGGCACCTCTTCAGGGCCTTGAGGCAGTGGGGCAGTGGAAGTTCCATAAGGGGACGCATCCGGTCGGGGTCGGGGCCGATGACTCCGTGTTCCACAACACAGCCAAGGATGGCGAGGCGGTTTGTGCGGAATATGCACTTCTCCTTGTTATATGTCAGGTTCAGGAGTTGGGCGGTGCGGAGGAATTTTGAGAGGTTTGCGTCATGGTCCTGCAAGTCACGGCCGCAGATGGTCACATTGTCCAGATATGGGAAAGTGGCCTGCAACGCATTTTGATCTACCATCCGGTCCATCTCCCTTTGGAAGACGGAGACCCCGTTGGTGACGCCAAAGGGAACCCTAAGGAAGTGATAGAGGCGGCCGTTTGCCTCAAAGGCAGTATACTGGCGGTCCTCAGGGCGGATAGGGAGCTGGTGGTACGCTGATTTCAGGTCAATGGTCGAGAAGACGCGGTACTGCGCGATCTGGTTGACCATATCAGCTATGCGGGGGAGTGGGTAGGCGTCCAGCAGGGTGTAGCGATTTATTGTCTGGCTGTAGTCGATGACCAGGCGCTGCTTCTCGCCGGTCTTAACGACCACAACCTGGGCTCGCCAGGGGCTGGTGCTGCCCTCAATAATCCCTTCCTTCAGGAGCCGCTCCACTTCGGTTTTAATGAAAACCCTGTCCCCGGCACTGTATCGTCTGCTCTTTGTGGCGATGGGCTTACAGTCGGGGGTGAGGTTAGCAAACAGTGGGGGGGGGGGTGACTCTGAGTGTGGAGAGGTTGCACCTGGTGCGCGGCGGGCAATTTGGAAGCTGCTGGCTGCGGACTGTGAGTGGGGGTAGGGGTCCACCGTACGCCATCGTAACACTTTTAAGGTGGCACTGAAAATCTAACCCCAGCAGGACGGCAGCGCAGAGGTCGGGCAGGACCAGAAGTTTAAAATGATCGTACACAGTCCCGTCTACTACGAGTGTCACCACGCAGTAGCCGCCGATGTCCGCCGACTGGGACTCGGAGGCCATAGAAATCCGCTGGTGCGCAGGCAGGACTGGGAGAGAGCAGCGCCGCACCGTGTCGGGGTGGATGAAGCTCTCCGTGCTCCCAGAGTCAAAAAGGCAGATTGTATCGTGACCATTTACCTTAATGTCCATTGTGGAACTGGCCAGCTGGTGCGGTCTTGCTTGGTCCAGTGTAACGGATGCCAGCGTAGGGGTCGGTGTGTCGCTGCGGGTATCAGATGAGGCGGTGTTGGGGGCCTGCTGCGTTCCGGCTGTCGTCCAAGATGGCGGCGTCCATGATCCCCATGTGGCTGGAGGCGTCCAAAATGGCTGCTGTACCGGTGATTCGCACATGGCCGGGGAGGCCCAAGATGGCGGCCCGCATGGCCCACACGCGGCGCTGCTGGGGTTCGGGGTGGCTTTGGCCCTGCAGACGCTAGCGTAGTGTCCCTTCTTCCCGCAGCCCAAGCAGATCGCGTTTTTCGCCGGGCAGCGCGCTCTGGGGTGTTTTGCCTGGCCACAGAAGTAGCATTTCTGGCCTTGGGGCACTGCTGTCTGGCCTTGGGACACTGCTGCGGTAGTTGGGCCGTTGCTGGGGTGTGGCTGGGGTGGCACGGCGCTATGAGGCAGTCCTACCGTGTCCCAGGCTGTCATTCCCCGCGGCGTCCACGGTGCAGAGGAGTAGGCATCCATGCCCCGGTAGGCTGCATCCAATGATAGTGCGAGTTCAGAGGCCTTGTTGAGGTCGAGGTCACTCTGCTCCAGCAGTCGCTGTCGGGTGTAATTGGATCTGTGGCCCGCTACAAAAGCGTCCCGGATAAGTTCCTCTGTGTACACGGCGGCCTTTACATCCTTACAACCACAGGCCCGGCCAAGCACAGACAGCGCCTGAAGGTATTCCACGGTCGATTCCCCAGGTTGTTGTTTACGACTCCCCAGAAGGTGCCTGGCGTACACTTCGTTCACTGGGCGCGTGTACTGGTCCTTGAGGAGCTTGATAGCGTCCGCGTACGAGGTCGCATCTTGGATGACCGAGTACACTCGGTGGTTCACTTTGGAGGTCAGGAAATCCAGTTTGTCCTCGTCTGATTTGATTGCTGCGGAGGCGGTCAGGAATTTTTCGAAACACTTAAGCCAGTGAGTAAACTTGGTGGATGAGTCCGCCTCCCGATGATCTAAGTCCAGGCATGCTGGTGTGAGGATCTTCTCCATTATAAAAATGTTGTTAATAAAATTGATGCGCTATCAATTACTCATAAAAGACTGAGAGTTAAGAGAGTAACTAAAGGCTTTTATTAACAAAAGAATGAAGGTCTGCCTCGAGTGGTCGACCGGTCCAGAATACAAAGGGGCTGGGGAGCAGTCACCTTTATACTAGGACTTGTGGGAGGAGTCAGCCGAGGCATGTCCAGGCATGTACACAGTGGAATACAAACAGTGGTTTACCACAGTGTCCACCCGCTACTCTGAGCTGCAGGTCTTGCTCCAGCAATGCGCAAATGTCTGCGACGACTTGCCGCGATAGCCTGAGCCTCCTTTGGCACTGCTGCTCAGTCATGTTGAGGAAGCTCATCCTCTGCCTGTAAACCCTGTGCTGGGGGTATCACCTCCGGTGCGGTGCAGCATCAGGTGGTTGAGGACAAGGTTGGTGGTGTTGTTGTTGGTGCTGGTGTGCCTGGTGATGCTGGTGTTGGGGCTCATCGTGGTGCAATTCTGAGGACCAAGGTGAGACAGTATAGACGGCACCCAGGCTGATGGAATAGATGGCAGGTCAAGTAGAGATGACCGAAGCAATCTGTCAATGGTGTGATAGGTTCTAACAATGAGGTAACACTGGATGGTGACTTTGCTGGAAACACTTGCAGCCTGTAGAAAGCTAAATCTGTGCTGGCAACGCAGTCAGCAACAGCTTCTGCCTGAGGAAAATGATCAGCTGTGAGGTGGGAGTTTTTATTGTACTTTCCTTGCTGTGTACTAATCAGCTGGGTCAATGGCCACTCAACTTCTGCCTCAGGTTGGCAGACATGGTTCCCGAGCTGCGTGATTCCCATGGTCATCCAGTGAAATTTGAAAGGTAGGGTCAAAAAGGGTCTGACAAGTACCTAATAATGATTTAAATTAGATTGCCCGCCTCTGCCAATTGGGTCTCTGCCACGCCGGCAAACGCGTCCGAGGGAAAGGCGTGTGGGGGCGAGATGACGGCAGGTTCCTGACCAGCTGCAAGATTTTTCAAATTTCCCGCCTCACCACCTCCCACACGGACCCCAGAAAATTCCATCCTGAAGCCTTTAAAGTTAATCCTGCTTTTTTCCCCCCAATAAGAGAGGCAACGAGGTAAGGCACACAAGAATGATTAAGGCTGTAATGTAATCATGGTTCATATGATGACTGTAAACCACTCAATAGAAAGGGTCTTGAATGGTAGAGTGTTTTACAACACTGTCCTTTCAATCTAGAACCTCAGTTCAAAGCCACTGCACACTGGAGGGATTAAAAATCTTCTGCTGGTTGTAAAGATCTTAATTAAGAGCCTCCCTGATGGTTCTACAAATGTATTGATTTTACAGATCAGCCATACAGGCAAGGAATCTCGGGTTCAATTCTAGGTCTGTGCTGAGTTCATTTACCTCATCTGGAGGCAGTTGTAAAAGTGCCCTTGGGTTAGGGAAGAAGAAAAAAAGTCAACCCGGATTTTCCTGCTGGAAAAGTGCATGCGTGAATGTCAGAATCAAGATTGGCTACGATGGCCTTCACAATGAAATGAAGTATCAAGACTCATATGAATAATGGCCATTTGAGGAAAGTACCAGATGGCGCTCGGTGCCTATGGAACCATACTGAAGCAAGGAGTCAATAGAAGAGGGTGGGGATTGGTAAGCGAAAAAAAGGATCAAATTAAAAATGGGCCCAGGTCCTAGTGAATCATACCCATAACACAAATCGACTAGCAAATTGGCAGTGGCTGTTTGGGAAAAGGTAAATTCACACGGTTGCAGTACAGGGTATAGTTAAGACAAATTATTTGAATTAACTACTTATACCTGGCCTGGGAGTGCTTGAAGGCGAAGTCTCCGAGGAAAAGTGCTCTATTTTTGTGTCTTCATTGCTGATTGTTTTAAGTGAACTACTCAAGTGCTTGACATCGTCTGAACCCCTTAATGAGACTTGTACTAAATCTGGGTTATCCATTATTCTCTCTTTCAGGAATCCACTGTGATGTCTCTGCGATTATTGGCCAAAATCGTTCCGAGACTGTGGAAGAGCAGTGTAATCATGGTAGTCACATATAACTGGATGAATCCAGTTTAATCAGCCATTTAATTTTGAGATCAAAGAAGTTGCAG
The DNA here is from genome assembly GCF_052327205.1 of Somniosus microcephalus. Classification (NCBI taxonomy): domain Eukaryota; kingdom Metazoa; phylum Chordata; class Chondrichthyes; order Squaliformes; family Somniosidae; genus Somniosus; species Somniosus microcephalus. Next base: position 21,071,851 of record NC_141013.1, read on the forward strand.
TACCAGTCTGGCAAAGACACTAAAGTTGTAATTCATCAGCAGCACCATAGTAACAGCTGTATAGCTGACGGCAAACGACTGAAGTGCTGAAACTGCAAGTCTGTTTGACTACCGAAACATGCAAAACAATTAAAACACCACTAAAGTCTCCATTGGAGGGAATATTTGCTTCTTTTGCTAGATGCAGTCTTTTTATGAAGTCAAAGCTTAAAATTCAAACAAAACATACCTTCTACTACATTTTACATTATGAAATCAATCATAAATGGTATTTTAGATATGTTATCCACATCTTAAAGGAATAAAAAGTTATATCACTGAGATTTCTCAAATCCTTTGGTAGACAGGAGGCTGTAATGCAGCCACTTCTGCCAAAGATTTTAATACAAAAAATACTTTGCCATACTTTGTACATGACTAAAAAAGAACTCAGAAAAGCACCAGCAGTGTTGGCTGACTGTTCCCAGTACAAATGCTTACTGTACGTGTTCCAATCGAAGGTGCAACAGAACAGGGCTCCCTCATACTTGCCAGCTCTTGCACGGAACTCATCAGTTCTTGTAACCACATACTTTTGAGCTCTAATATTTTTAACATTTCATATGCGACTAATCAAAAAATGCTACTGTTTGGCTTTTTAGTTTCTTCAAATTTTGTGCTTTTCAAAAACTTAGGGTCTTCCTAATTGTTTACATTGCAAGGAATGCAGCTAAGCTTTATAATTTTTAAAGTGCACAAGGAAATGTAATTAAAAGGCACATCTAAAGCAAAATGGGTACTAGATCACCATGGCAGGTGCAAAGGAAAATGTTTTTTATGTGCATCCTGTAAATGAAAATTTTATTTTTAGTTCAGCTATAGGATAAACCCATCTGAAGGGCATTTCATGGCTGAAAAATTTCAAATGATTCTTTTCCTGTGTGTACCTTTGAACAACCTGCATTATCATTTCAAGCTAAGAATTAAAAATGACTCAACCATTAAGAAGAACAAACTTGCATTTATATAGTACCTTTCACATCCTCACGATATCCCAAAGCACTTCAGTGTCAATGAATAACCTTTGAAGTGTAGTCACTGTTGTTTTGTAGACAAACATATGCCAGTCAATTTGCACATAGCAAGGTCCCACAAATAGCAATGAGATAAATAACCAGTTAATTTGTCTTGGTCGTGACGGTTGAGGAATAGATAGTGGCCAGGAAACCATTAAAGAAATTTATATAGCGCCATTCACAACCTCAGGACGTCCCAAAGCGCTTTAAAGCCAATGAAGTACTTTTGAAGTGTAGTAACTGTTGTAATGTAGGAAATTAGAATTCCCTTGCACGTTGAACAATGCCATAGGATCTTTTACGTCCAACTGACGGGGCCCTGGTTTAACATCTTATCCAAAAAGTAGCATCTCTGACCACACAGTACTTTAATACCGCAAATGAAGTATCAGCGTAGATTATGTGCTCAAGTCCTGGGATGGGGCTTGAACCCACTAAGTCTTAAACTGGTCTTGGATTGATTTGTAATTAGGTTTAGGTGTCATCATCTCTTGAGCAATCCAGTTCCAGCACCATTGTCAGCTGAACACAAATAAAAACTAACTGCCGTGTTGCGATTTAATAGTATAATTAATTACAGTGACATTGTCCTTTTATGCAAATTACTGTAGTATTAATTCTTGGAAGAAACAGCTATGAATACACATTATGATACAGGCCTCTTGAAGCTTGTAACTTTTTGAACATTTCTTGTATTCGTAACTCTGAAGCTCAGGTTGACTTGCCTACATTTTTCCTTGCATACACACTGACATGAATACACGCTGGGCTCAATGCGATTGCAAATCAGGTTACAGGAATAAAACAATTAAAATGTCAATTTGCTAAACATTTATTAGTTTTATACGGTGACTTCTAGTGAATTTGTCTCATCTGTCACCTGCCCTAAGCAGAGATTAATGCATTATTTCTACGCAGCATCGCTATCAATAGTCTGCAGTCTTGCCGGTGAAAACAGCAGTGAAATTTTGGAAACAGCTCATCAGTATCGACAACTTCACATGGAAGGATTATAAGTGGTAGTAGCAGATTTGAAATTTTCAGTGTCTTCAATAATGCGTTTGTCCAGTGCTTAAACAGTACAGTCTTTAAACATATGTTGTTACCTCGAGCTACACCATTCAAAACAACTCCAGCACGCTGGTTATTAAAAAATATTCAGGGGATGTGGTCTGCCTCCAACTTGGACTACAGCTAAACAAACTGTTTGATTACAAGCAGGAAATTTGACATGCAAGCCAAAACTTCAGTACCACCGCCCCTTTAATTTCCTAGAGAGTAGTTACTGTCAGACTTGGTTATTAGTAAAGGTGTAATGCTCCCATATTTGCGGCAACCAAATGAAGCATGAAACAGTGTTAATAAATCAATGAATTAAAGTTACTGTAATTGGGACAAGTTCATGGGAAAAATCCAGTTACAAGGGATAATCTCCCATGCACCCATTGATTCCCAGTTAAAACAATATTGGGGGTGAAGGGAAGAAATGAACTATATTCTATTGTAACTAATTTTTTTTTGCATTCTAGCCGAGACTTCAGACACCCATTTGTAAACACACTGGTGCATATCCCCCCTTCCTTTAATAGAAGTGCTATACTTGTAAACAAACTACCCAAATAGGAGCATACTGTTATCTACATGACCTTCACAGCACAATAATCTTCACAGCTGCCTAAACTGCAGGAAGTGACGTTATGAAGACAGACACACACTAAGTTGTTGCTAGGTGGTGAAAGCCATATCCTATTACATTGGGTTAATACATGTCTGAAGGCAGCTGGAATGATTAATACTAGGTGAATACAAGCACCAAGTTTTATTATTCATTCAAACTTAAAGCTCTGCGGCTTCCCTTTTAAAATTCAAAGCAACACGACTCCATTTTCACCAATTTCTTGTGAGTATAGAAGTAAACTGGATACTTGATCATAAATAATTATTGTTCTGAAAGGGTTGCCATGGACAATACTTCTGTGGGCCAGATTTATTGACCAATGCACAATTGCACAGGGTCAACATTCTGTTACACACCCCTGCCTTTCAATACATCTTTCCCCCCCCAAAACAAATGGCAGGGATCCTGCAAAACAGCCCTCGAGACTCTGTACACAAATAATAAGGGAATAGTTATACAACTTAAACCTTGATGCTTTTTATAAAGATACAACAATATATCCATTGAAAATATTTAAAGGATATATCAAACATTTGCTTTTGATGAGTTACATTCCACACTGCAACAAGCGCTAAACCTACAGAATCAAAGTGTAGCAGCTGAAAAAACATCTCAATCAGACTCATGTTTAAGTAGTAATTTTTCAGCTGGAGTGAGACTTAACACAAAGGTCCAATAGTTACTTCAAAAAATGGTAATTCATTTTTTCTTTAAAAATAAAGAGTGAAGGTTAGTCCTTAACTGGGTTGATTCTGTGTAAAGAAACTCTACAAACCTTGGGCGCTTCTACCGAACATTAAGAAGCCCCTCCCTAACTTTCTTTCTTAAAAAAAACTGAAGAAAATATAATGCTTCTCTCTCTGTCCTCTGGAGCTCCCAATTTAGTTCCCTCTGCTTGTCATCTCCCTTCCTGCTTTATTTAAAAAACTCACAACCCTCCTCTCCATGCCTTCAGCTCCCCACCTTGGCCTCGATTTTCCTCCCTCTCCCCATTCTCAGTGTACAATTTTACTTTTCCTCTTCATAGAATCATAACAGTGCATACACTTCAAAAGTACTTCATTGGCTGTAAAGCGCTTTGGGACATCCGATGGTCATGAAAGGCGCTCTACAAATGCAAGTCTTTCTTTAAACAGCTGCACTCTATAATTAGAGTACCAACTTCAGTTATCTACAAGTTTTGATAATTTAGGCCAATTCATTATTTCCAGACCAGTTTGGAGATTCAGAATTTGTTGTGTTGGTTGTTTTCTTTTGTTCTCACTATGGGTGCTACTGGCAGAAAAACAACCAGTTACTACCACTGCTTTTTTTCAATATTAAAAATAAGGGGAAACTATTACAATTGTGGGGCTGTTTTGCTGTTTTTCTCCGGCTCAATTTCAACGTTCAAGATATCAGTGTTAGGGAGATTGGCCCACTTTTTGCACTGAGTATCAGCAGCAAATGTTCCCAAGTATACAAAGGGCTAGATGCAGACTAAAATCTCCTTTACAATGTATCCAATCTTAGGACGGAATCTCGACTTCAATGTCACATTAAATCTTCTTTGAGGCCTCTGAATGACACTGTTAGTTTAGTATCTGTAAGTACATAAAGGCCCAGGTTTTACAGTAGGAATAATGGTGAGGCTATGGAGTCAATCAGACAGCAACTTCCGGCATCCGCACATGCGCAGTTAAACACAGAAATCAGGAAGTTGCTGTCCGATTTGCCCTGCTCCCCCACAAGCTTTGCTACACCGGTACCTCGCCAAGAGATTCAGCATTAAAACACATGGAGGGCGTGAAGTTGCAGTACTTACCCACTAGATACTCACTAAACACGCCAGAAAAAGTTAGGGCTTGTGCATTCAAGTACAAGTGAATTTTTAACGGTGTGGTAACTCTTAATTACTGCCAAACAACCTCTCTGGCATTGAAAATGTATTTTTACAAGTGTGGAGTCTCATTCCTTCAGATTTTAATTATTGTTGGAGATTTTTTTTTAATGATTAAAAATTTAACTTTTTCTTTGTCTCTCTTAATCCCATCTTTCTTTCCCTCTCTATTTCACTTTCTGTACATAATTTTACATTGAATTAAAATATTCTAATTTATACTTCCTGGTTTAGACTCTGCGTGTCTCAGTGAGGATTCTTCGATCCGATTGGTTGAAGCGACGTGCTTTTGTATGCCCTGTTCACACAGGTTCCCAGATCCCCTGTAGAGGGCGCCGTGCTGAATGGCTCCCTAATTACCGTAAGTTGCAGCGCAAAAGCCCATGGAAAGTCTGTGGGCAGCTGTAAGTGTAATGAATGGCAAGCGCTGTTCATTCGCCATTGACCGTAAAATCTGGGCCAATTTGTTTTTGTAACATTACACACATCCACTTGGACTGGGTTGAGACTGCCAAACTCATTTCACACAGGACACTTACTATTAGCAAAATGGAGACTATTATTCCATTAACCTGGAGGTTAAAAAAGTGATATAACCTATTATGCTATCCAATAAATTGTTGTTCACCAAATTAGTTGAATTCAACTTGTGGAACTTTGTACAATTCATGCTGTAACATGATTGTGTTTAGATTTTATTCCAGGAATAGGAGCTCTGGAAGTAGATGGGGAGTAGTTTTAATTCTTCCCTATATTTCATTTAATTTTTCCTCCTTACTTAAAAAGTATCCACACTTTTAGTATTAATAGTACTAATAGTATTTATAGTATTAACACTTCGTATTAATAGTACTAATAGAATTGCACTATTCCATAGCTAAAAAAGTAGACATGCGCCGCTCTAACCACCCATCAGTTCCTCGAAGGGTAAACAACCTGAAAGCGAAGCTTCCTGCCATCACTTCCTGAGGAAATGTTTAACCTTCACTTAGCACCTCCACTGATAGGACAGCCAACAGCTTGAGCTCATTGGCCAGGAAAGGTGCCAATGTGCTGCCCTCAGAACAGGTTCCAAATGATGGATTTAGCTGGGTAAGATTGTTCCACAAAACTTGCCAAACACAAATGATCACATGCTCAATTTTATGAGCTGAGAATGGATCAGTGTTAGTTCATTGGAACATAGTTATAATATCTTTCTCACTCATACATGCGGTAGAGAATTGGTAATGAGATGACCAGCAAAACAATGGTAGCAATCACTGAATAAAGCTAAGGGATCACCTAGAATCATACTCATTTTCACAAGAGAGAGGATTTAAGGACAAAGGATTAATATTACATACACACATATGTAAAATGATCAATTTGTCACTTCTAATAGCAAGATTTATGAATGGTTTCTAAAGGAAACAATGAAATCATATTCTACAGCTACCGTGTCATATTCTTTAAGCTCAGTTTTATGCTTCCATGCCCAAATTTTTGCACAAACATACTTAAAACGCCTTAGGCACACTGGATTAGCACTTTGAGGACAAAAGTTCATAAAGCCTGTTGAATTATCAGACATCTTTGACTGTCTTCCTGGCTAGCAGTATACAATTAGAACATATTATTCTACTGAAAGTCACTTTACTTTCTGACTTGCAGTAGAGTAATAAACCCCTCTACACTATCTCTAATTTATTAGTCCACCTAAGCACAATTTAATCTAATATTTCTGAATATTAAACCTCCATAAACTTGAACTCATCCAAAACTCTGCTGCCTGTATCCTAACTTGCACCAAGGCCCACTCACCCATCACCCCTGTGCTCGCTGACCTACATTGGCTCACGGTCTACCAACACCTCAAACAACACAGTTGTCTCTATACATGTAAATAGTCTTGCATAAAGACAGCTGTTAGTTGTTTCAAATGCCTGGGAAGCAACAGCAGGTGGTGTGGACTACATGGTAAAAATGACTGTTAAAGGGCAAGAAGTGTATGCATTGGGGGGGGGGGGGGTAGGAGGGAGTAATTGCTCTGCCTCCTTGTCCATTCTATCATATCTTTCTTATAAACATACTCCTATATTTGTCAATAATCATCAGTTGAAAGGCTCCTCCATATTTCCAGTAGACACAGACCAGCATTTCAGTTGAATGCAGTCCACTGACATCAGGTAGTGGATCCTCACAATGCAAGTTTTGTAGTCACCACTGATGACCACACAGTCTGTTCACAAATCAAACAGGAGATATTTTCTTCTGCTTAAAGCAGTCCTTCCAAATGCTGCAATCTTCTTAGCTTTCATCAGCTTACCCATTCACAGAGAAATGCCTTTCAGTTCGATCCAATTCCCCCCAGAACTTTAGTACATCAGATGGTAAAATCGTAGGGTTGGATTTTATTCACTTTTAAAAAAAAATATAAAACCACCTCACGCTCAAACATCTCAACTCTGACTCAGATCAAAATCATAATATACAATCGCCACTTTGGCAATCATTATTTTGCAAAAATTGTTGTGTAGAGTGCCCGGTACCTCGGTTTGGGTTCAGTGGGGATCATTTTTAAATAAATTGTTGCGGGGGTGGGAAGAGAAGAGCACGCGTTGTCAATGCAAAACATTATTCCATGTAGTTAAGAGACAAGGCAAATGTTATATTTTTCTCCTACTTACTAGATTTTAAAAAATCATAGCCCTTCACCTGCAGTTCCATTCAAGTTTCAGATTCACTCAGTTAATGTTAGCTGCAGGTCTGCCAACAAATGGCACCAGTGAGGTGTACTCAGCTGGCACTGCATTTTAAAACTACTGACATCTGCAGGGAACACTCAAACCAAAGTCTTCAATTAACAAGGATTCTTCAAATCTAGTTGGTCAAAAAGAAAAACTGGGTGGGCCACGAGTGTGATCAAATCTTTGCAGTGGCAATACTTCCTGCAGTAACAGTTTCCCTTTAAATGGCAGTCATGATGCAAGAGCGGTGAAAATATGACTTACTTCCATGTACAGTCCAGACACCGATAGGAGTGTTGGTTACATTTGCATTGTGCACCGGCTTGTTAAGGCGACTATTTCTGATGACAGTCCGCTGGACTGCCTGACACGTACCCACCATACATCGCAGTATTTTAAATGTCTCCCCCTCCACCTCTGAAGAACTCGAAAGTGTTAAGAAACTGGACCCAACAGCTTACCAAATGTCCAGAGAAGTTTCCTTTCAGTTCAATCCAATTCCTCCCAGAACTTTAGCACATCAGATGGGAAAGTTGCAGAGTTGGATTTGATTCCCTTTTTATAAACATATACGTAACATATAAAAACCCACCTCACACCTCAACTCTCAGTCGGATCAGAGGGAGTGGGGGGATCACCATTTCGACAAGAGTTGTGGAAAATGCCCATTTACCTCGGTCTGACTTCATGGTCGGCGGTGGCAGCCAGTCCCTCAGCCGTCGTCCCCGTTCCTCCCGAGTTGTCTGTCGAGCCCGGAATCTTCCCCGCAGCGCCTCTAACGGGGAAGGAAGGATTCGGAGGGGGGCCGAGGGAGTAAACCGACAAGCACCCCCCTCCCCCTAACCGACTCCAACAAGGCAAACAAGCCCGCCGCCGCCGCCTCGCTTCACCGCCGAGATGTCATGGGTCTGGAGGGGAGGCCCCCGGGTGGTTGGAAGCGAAGAGCAGTGTGTGAAGAAAAAAGGTTTTTTTTTTCTTCGCGGTGTGACAGCGCGGGTGCCTCCAGCGGCAGCCCCGTCCCCCCCCCGCGACTGTCTGTCTGACTGACTGTCTCTGTCACTCTGCCGCCTCCATGTTGTCAAAACACCAAACTCTCTCTCTCTTTCTCTGCCCGCCCCCTCCCTCACAGCGAAACCCCGGCCACACCCCCTCGGCGCGGTCACGTAACGAGCCCCCTTCTGACGTCAGCACGCCTCACCTTTCCCCTCGCAGTGATTCTCGCCGCGTCACCATAGCAACGGGCCTAGTGCCGGCTGAGAGAGGACCAGCCGCCCTCACTCACCCGGGCTTCCACCACTATTCGGAAAAAGACTTGCATTTCTATAGCGCCTTTCATCGATCACCGGACGTCTCAAAGTGCTTTCCAGCCCATGAATTACTTTTTTTTGGAGTGTAGACACTGTGGGAAACGTGGCAGCCAATTTGCGCACAGCAAGCTCCCACAAACAGCAATGCTATAATCACCAGATAATCTGTTTTTGTTATGTTGATTGAGGGATATATATATTAGCCAGGACCCCGGGGATAACTACCCCTGCTCTTCTTCGAAATAGTGCCCATGGGATCTTTTACGTGCACCTGAGTGAGCAGACGGGGCCTCGTTTCAATGTCTCATCCGAAAGACGGCACCTCCGACAGTGCTGCGCTCGAGTGTCAGCCTAGATTTTTGTGCTCAAGTCTCGGGAGTGGGACTTGAACTCACAACCTTCTGACTCAGCCTATACTGAAGGGAGCTGCACCTCAAATTTTTGGTTGTCCCACGCTCCTGATCTTTGGTCACCCAGTGGTGGTGGGTGGGCAGTGGGCAAGTCGGAAGACCTCTTTGGCAATAAAAACAGTAAACATAGAAACATAGAAGATAGGAGCAGGAGTAGGCCATTCGGCCCCTCGAGCCTGCTCCACCATTCAATGAGGTCATGGCTGATCATCCAAATTCAGTACCCTGTCCCTGCTTTCTCCCCATATCCCTTCATCCCTTTAGCCTTAAGAAATATATCCAACTCCTTCTTGAATATATTTAATGAACTGGCCTCCACTGCCCTCTGTGGCAGAGAATTCCACAGTTTCGCCACTCTCTGGGTGAAGAAATTCCTCCTCATTTCAGTCCTAAATGGCTTACCCCTTATCCTTAGACTATGACCCCTGGTTCTGGACTCCCCAGCCATCAGAAACATCCTTCCTGCATCTAGTCTGTCCAGGCCTGACAGAATTTTATAGGTTTCGATGAGATCCCCTCTCAATCTTCTAAACTCCAGTGAGTATAAGCCCAATCGACACAATCTCTCCTCATACATCATTCCTGCCATCCCAGGTATCAGCCTGGTGAATCTTCGCTGCACTCCCTCCATGGCAAGAACGTCCTTCCTCAGATAAGGCGACCAAAACTGCATACAATACTCAAGGTGCGGTCTCACCAAGGCCCTGTACAACTGCAGCAAGACATCTTTGTTCCTGTACTCGAACCCTCTTGCTACGAAGGCCAACATACCATTTGCCTTCTTAACCGCCTGCTGCACCTGCATGCTTACCTTCAGCGACTGGTGCACAAGAACACCCAGGTCTCTTTGCACTTCCCCTTCTCCCAATCTATTGCCATTCAAATAATAATCTGCCTTCCTGTTTTTGCCACATTTATCCACATTATAGTGCATTTGCCATGTTTCTGCCCAATCACCCAACCTGTCCAAATCGTTCTGGAGTTTCACGACATCCTCCTCACAGCATACCCTACCACCCAGCTTTGTGTCGTCTGCAAATTTGGAGATATTACATCCAATTCCCTCGTCCAGATCATTAATATATATTGTGAACAGCTGGGGTCCTAGGACCGATCCTTGCAGTACCCCAATAGTCACTGCCTGCCACTCGGAAAACGACCCGTTTATTCCAACTCTTTGCTTTCTATCCGCCAACCAGTTCTCTATCCAAGTCAATACCTTGCCCCCAATCCCATGTGCCTTAATTTTGCACGCTAATCTCTTATGCGGGACCTTATCGAAAGCCTTCTGAAAGTCCAAATATACCACATCCACTGGTTCTCCCTTATCTATTTTACCAGTTACATCCTCAAAAAATTCCAGTAGGTTAGTCAAGCACGATTTACCTTTTGCAAATCCATGTTGACTTTGTCCGATCCCGTCACTGCTTTACAAGTGCTCTGCTATTACATCTTTTATAATGGACTCTAGCATTTTCCCCACTACCGATGTCAGACTTACCGGTCTATAATTCCCCGCTTTTTCTCTACCACCTTTTTTGAATAGTGGGGTAACATTAGTTACCCTCCAATCCATGGGTACTGTTCCAGAGTCTATCGAGTTCTGGAAGATGACCAGCAATGCAGCTACTATTTCTAGGGCCACTTCCTTAAGTACCCTAGGATGTAGATTATCAGGCCCTGGGGATTTATCGGCCTTCAGTCCCATCAATTTTCCTAACACCATTTCCCTACAAATACTGATTTTTTAAAAATTCATTGATGGGATGTGGGCGTCGCTGGCTGGCTAGGCCTGCATTTAGTGCCCATCCCTAATTGCCCTTGAGAAGATGGTGGTGAGCTGCCTTCTTGAACCGCTGCAGTCCATATGGTGTAGGTACACCCACAATGCTGTTAGGGAGTTCCAGGATTTTGGCCCAGCGACAGTGAAGGAACGGCGATACAGGTCCAAGTCAGGATAGTGTGTGGCTTGGAGGGGAACTTGTAGGTGGTGACGTTCCCATGCGTCTGCTGCCCTTGTCCTTCTAAGTGGTAGAGGTCGCGGGTTTGGAAGGTGCTGTTGAAGGAGCTTTGGCGAGTTGCTGCAGTGCATCTTGTAGATGGTACACACTGCAGCCACAGTGCGCCGGTGGTGGAGGGAGTGAATGTTGAAGGTGGATGGAGTGCCAATCAAGCGGGCTGCTTTATCCTGAATGGTGTCGAGCTTCTTGAGTGTTGTTGGAGCTGCACTCATCCAGGCAAGTGGAGAGTATTCCATCACACTCCTGACTTGTGCCTTGTAGATGGTGGAAAGGCTTTGGGGAGTCAGGAGGTGAGACACTCGCTGCAGAATTCCCAGCCTCTGGCCTGCTCTTGTAGCCACTGTATTTATATGGCTGGTCCAGTTCAGTTTCTGATCAATGGTAACCCCCAGGATGTTGATAGTGGGGGATTCAGCGATGGTAATGCCATTGAATGTCAAGGGGAGATGGTTAGAGTCTCGCTTGTTGGAGATGGTCATTGCCTGGCACTTGTGTGGTGCGAATGTTACTTGCCACTTGTCAGCCCAAGTCTGAATGTTGTCCAGGTCTTGCTGCATATGGACACGGACTGCGTCAGTATCTGACGAGTCTCGAATGTTGCTGAACAGTGTGCAATCATCAGCAAACATCCCCACTTCTGACCTTATGATGGAGGGAAGTTCCACCCTTTCATCAGACCCTATGTTCCCCGGCATCTCTGGGAGGTTATTTGTGTCCTCCTTTGTGAAGACAGAACCAAAATATGTATTTAGTTGGTCTGCCATTTCTTTGTTCCCCATTATAAATTCCTCTGATTCTGACTGCAAGGGACCTACGCTTGACTTCACCAATCTTTTTCTCTTCACATATCTATAAAAGCTTTTACAGTCAGTTTTTATGTTCGCTGCAAGCTTACTCTCATATTCTATTTTCCCCTTCTTAATTAATCCCTTTGTCCTCCTTTGTTGAATCCTAAACTGCTCCCAATCCTCAGGATTATTGCTTTTTCTGGCCAATTTATATGTCCTCTCCTTGGATCTTATGCTATCCCTAATTTCCCTTGTTAGCCACGGTTGAGTCACCTTTTTTGTTTTATTTTTATGCCAAACTGGGATGAACAAATTCTGTAGTTCATCCATTCGGTCTTTGAATGTTTGCCATTGCCTATCCACCGTCAACCCTTTGAGTGACATTCCCCAATCAATCCTACCCAACTCGCTCCTCAGAGCTGGAAATACTCAGCAGGTCAGGCAGCATCTGTGGAGAGAGAGAAAAACAGAGTTGACGTTTCAGGTCAGTGATCTTTCGTCAGACTTCCTCTTGGGACTGCTCCTGGGCCTGGCCAAGGTGGCCATTAACAGGTTCAGGCAGCGGGCGGTCGTTCGACATGACTAACTGCCTCTCTTCTGCGGCTATGATCGCGCCCGGGTAGCCCTGGAGATGGTGCACGCGGTATCCACCGGCACGCTTGAGGCTTTCTGCGACCGGAGGGACTGGAGTGCATCATTACCCCAGAAAATAGAATTTTGATTTAATTTGTTAAGTTTCTTTTAATTTTGTTGAAAAGAGACTTCAACAGTTTATTCCCCCCCCCCCCCCAAAGCTGCTATTGTTACAGTGCTGGCAGCATCCTGCTACTTTGTTCCACATGAACTCTTGGGTGCAGATCAGGGACCTGTCAGACTGATAGAATCACAAACCCTCTCCGACTAAGAGGTTTATTTTTGACAGAGTGAGATTCCCCCCAACATTATTGAAACCGTGTGAGGGTTAAACACGGGCTCACTTTTTGGGCGGACAGTCTTAAATATAAATCGGCATGCCTCCGACACTGCAGCACTCCCTCAGTGCACTGGTTGTGTTAGCTGTGGCTCAGTGGTAACACCCTTGCCTCTGAGTCAGTAGGTTGTGGGTTCAAATTCCACTCCAGAGCCTTTGAGCACACAAATCTAGGCTGACACTCCAATGCAGTACTGAGGGAGTGCTGTTCTTTTGAAGGTACCATCTTTTGGATAAGACATTAAATGTGGCCGTCTGCCCCCTCAGGTGGACGTAAAAGATCCCCTGGCATTATTTCGAAGAAAAGCATTACAGTGACTACACTTTAAAAGTACTTCATTGGCTGTAAAGCGCTTTGGGATGTCCGGTGGTCATGAAAGGCGCTATATAAAATGCAAGTCATTCTTTTCTTTAAGATCAGGGGAGTTATCCCTGGTGTCCTGGCCAATATTTGTCCCTCAATCAACATCACTAAAAAACAGATTACCTGGCCATTATCACATGATCACAAATTGGCAGATTACAGCTAGACTGCATATGATGTGACAGGAATCCTGCTACTCTGTTCCACATAAACTCCTGGGTGCAGATAAGGGACCCGTCGGGTGAGATTGATCGAATCACAAACCCATTTAAACCCCCTTCGACTAAGTGGGGTTTACTTTTGACAGGGTGAGTTCTCCCCTCTTCCCCCCACCCCCCCCCCCAACATTATTGTTACATTATTGAAACCGTGCGAGGGTTAAACATGGGCTCACCTTTTGGGCAGACGGTCTTTCATATAAATCAGGCATGCCTCTGGCACTGCAGCACTCCCGCAGTACTGCACTGGCAGTGTCAGCAGTGGCTCAGTGGGTAGTACTCGTGCCTCTGAGTTAGAAGGTTGCGGGTTCAAGTCCCACTCCAAGAGACTTGAGCACAAACCTCCAGTGCAGTACTGAGGGAGTGCTGCACTGTCAGAGGTGCTGTCTTTCAGATGAGATATTAAACCGAGGCCCCGTCTGCTCTCTTGGGTGGTTAAAAGATCCCACGGCACTATTTCGAAGAAGAGCAGGGCAGTTATCCCCGGTGTCCTGTCCAATATTTATCCCTCAATCAACATCACAAAAACAGACTATCTGGTCATTCTCACATTGCTGTTTGTGGAAGCTGTGTGCAAATTGGCCTCTGTGTTTCCTACATTACAACAGTGATTACAATTCAAAAGTACCTTGTTGGCTGTAAAGTGCTTTGGGATGTCTTGAAAAGACGTTGTATAAATGCAAGTCTTTCTTTCTTTCATGCGCAGAAGTTGATTTCAAGGCTAATCACCCCCGCCCCTCAGTTTTGCACTTGGCATCGGTACCCACTGCTGCCCAACTCTGCTTAGCTCTTTGTCATGCACTTCATATTGAATTATTAATAAGTTTAGCACTACAGATTAACCAATTTATTACTTTAGTTAGCCAGTTCACTCTTGTTGGGTACACTTGCAATTTTGCAACCCTATGAATAAATACTGTGTATGAAAATTAAAATGACTGCAGCATAAATTAATTGAAGTATCCCTGTAGTATTCATCACCAGTTGATCTCCAGTGGTGTTGCACTTGGGGAGTCAAGACCAAGCATAATCTTTGGGTGAAGTGGGTTAGAGACCAGGGCATAATTGAATCAGTGGCACAGTGCCTTCTAGGTCCCAAGCTCTGGAATCCCCTCTGCCTCTCCCCCTCCCTCTCCTTAAAACCCATCTCTTTGCCCAAACTCTTGGTCACCCCTCTTAATAGCTCCTTTTTCTGTATATTTCTGTTTGATTATGCCACTGTGAAGTGCCTTGGAATGTTTTTTTATATGTTAAAAGCACTATATAAATGCGAGTTGTTGCAGGTGTCAGCCTTGACTCTGTGATAGCACTCTTGCTTCTGAGCCAGAAGGTGGTGGGTTCAAGCCCACTTCTGAGAGTTGAGCACAAAATCTAGGCCGACACTAAAGTGCAGTACTGAGGGAGTGCTGCACTGTGGGAGGTGCTGTCTTTCGGATGAGACGTTAATCTGAGGCTTCTCGGGTGGACGCAAAAGTGCAGGAAATTCTCCTGCTGACCTGACTAACATTTGTCCCTCCACCAATACCTGAAACCGAGGATCTGATCATTTCTTTTATTGTTGTCTGTGGGACCTTGCCGTGTACAAAATGGCTGCTGCATTTCCCTACCGCGTTACTTGCCAGTTACTGCAACCCGTCCTCCGGAGGGGGGGGGAAGGATGTAATTACAGTGTAACAAGTTTGCATAAGCAGTATCCATTATAAATCTGGATCTGCTTTTAATTTGCTAAATCATAGAATGATACAGCACAGAAGGAGGCCATTCGGCCCATCGTGCCTCTGCTGGCTCTTTGAAAGAGCTATGCAATTAGTCCCACTCCCTGCTCTGTCCCCATAGCCTTGTAATTTTTTTTCCCTTCAAGTATTAATCCAATTCCCTTTTGAAAGTTATATTCAATCTGCTTCCACTACCCTTTCAGGCAATGCACTCCAGATCATAACAACTCGCTGCGTTAAAAAAAAATCCTCATGTTGCCTCTTTTTTTTTTGCCCATCACCTTAAATCTGTGTCCTCTGACTACCAACCCTTCTGCCACTGGAAACAGTTTCTCCTTATTTACTCTATCAAAACTGTTGAACACCTCTATCAAATCTCCTCCTAACTTTCTCTGCTCTAAGGAAAACAACCCCAGTTTTTCCAGTCTCTCCACATAACTGAAGTCCCTCATCCCTGTTACTATTCCAGTGAATCTCTGCTGCACCCTCTCTAAGGCCTTGACATCCTTCCTAAAGTGTTGTGCCCAGAATTGAACACAATGCTCCAGCTTCATCAAATCTAACTCATCACACAGATTAGAAATGGAAAAAGTTGGCAGGTACTGTAGTACACGTAGAGGTAAGATTTTTAATATATTGTAGTTAGAACCAAAAATATAGGATAAGAGAAGTGAATGAAGAGTTGAGTCAATGTCTTTCTAATGCTGTAATCTAATGTTCTTCTCTAACATTTTCTCAAGAATAAAAATGTTGAGCAGTGTGTTGTTCAAAAGCCACAGTAAAGCTCCAACATGCTGCACCATGGAGTGATTCATGGGGCACAGGTCTTCAGACTACAAGTGTGCTGCCAAACTTCCTGTGCCCACCTGATTATCAAGTCTGCAGCAATGGCACAGCCAGCCTCCATTCTCCTCAAGTTAGCCTATCACACACAGTATTAATTATTTGCAAGTATGTCCTCTATCAAACACTTCAGAAACTAGTGCTGAAATTATGTTTAAGCAGTACATTACCTGCCAATTCAGCAGTACAGTATGGTAACTATTCACCCTTTTAATAGGTCTGCAGTGTCTTGCCTTCAACAATTAATGAGCCTTTACAATGATGAGAGAGCTTGGTTTAAAGATCTATTAATGAAACTATCAGACTCCTGGAGCCTCCTCCACTTTGTCAATTTAATTCTCCCCATTCTACTTACCTTTTAGCTCTTCTCATACTCTCTGTGTTTTGTATATGTCTTTTATTTCCCACATTATGACACCTTTTGTTCCCTGTGCATATCACTTCTTCCCTTTAACCATTTCTTGATTTCTTCTCCCCACCCTCCGCCACCTGCCAGAGCACTTCACAGGTCATTCTGTCTTTTCCTATGTGTGTCTGTCTTGCTTCCAGCCCCCTTCCCCTTGTTCTGTTTCTTCTTAAATGCCGTACATTTGTAGTATCTTTCAACTCTGAGGAAAGATTTTATACCTGAAATGTCAACTGTCGTGTTTTCTTGACAGATGGTGCTTGACCTGCCGCGCGTTTCCAGCATTTTCTCTTTTTGTGTTAGCTTTTAATTCGGATATCAGGAGATCGACATCAGTGTTTAGTTTCCCGTGTTGACACTACCAAATCCATCTCCTAAATCCCAGCAGAAAATTAACAGACTCATGAGAAATTGGGTCTAAGATTCTGTTGTCAGGATTTAAATTAGGTGGAAATTCAGGCTGCTGGCTCACAGAATCTGAACTAAAGTGTCAGTATAAAAGCGGCATCTGCTGAGCAAACCTGTATTGTGTCCAATAAATATTTGTGTTTATTTAAAATTCTTCTATAGTCTGATACTTTTGTTGAAACAAGATGCTAAATTTAATGTGTCACGGTGCTACATTGTTGATATCAACTGAGTTCATCTGAAACAATAGTCCTAACAGTGCCTCATCCCTCTCTGATAACACTAAATGAGACTGATTCCAAATGAATGCAAGTATTTAAAGTAGACAATTGAAAGCTGATAAAGTAGCGGCCAACGTTTTATAAAATGAGAAAAATGTTTTGTTTTTCCAAATGGTTTTTACTGGGGGGGTGGGGGGATAAAATACCCTTGACAAATGTGGTTTGGGATATGAATTACTTCATGAGTTTGAAAATTTTGCCAGCTACATTTTCAGAGGTAATGATGCTCCTTCATTGACTAAGTATGAATAAATTGCCAGCCACTTCAGTGCTGTTTTGCTAATTTTGCTCCTGTAGTCCAAATTCCAAATGTTATTAGAAACATTTTGTTCAGCTCAAGCTTTTAGGTTTAAAAACAATGTCCTCCTATTGCTAATCTTATGAGGAGATATTTAAGTTTTTACATTGTTAATCACATATTGCTGAAATTGGCTTCCAATCACACGCAGGGATCAACCAATCACACTTTCCTGAAATTGATGTATACACTATAAAAAATTGAATATTTTCACATGAATAGTGCCAAGAAGTTTTTCTAAACCATTAAACTTTTACTAAAACAAAAGCAAAATACTGCGGATGCTGGAAATCTGAAATAAATACTTAGTACTCTCCCCTCTGTCTGAAAAAGTTATTGTGTGGCAATGCATTTTTCATGATAATGTGTGTCATATTTTCACACATACATGGTCACAAATATGCCAACATAGATGCTCAGGGGCCATTGTCAACTGAATATTCATTGCAGGTTTGTAATAAACACAGAACATTATATATTACTAGTGTGCATGTCTGAAGTGAAACTCACAGGCTTAGTCGCACCTACACTTTCAGGAGTGAACAAAAAATATGCAATGGATCATTTGCATTACCAGTTTGTTGCCAATAGTGGCGTAAGTGTCAGCTGGAAACCAGTAAATGAGGTGCCAATGCAGCCTCCTGCAGTTATGTACATCGCCAAAGAAGTTCTTTTCAGGTTTTTTTTTAATGTCTCCAAACACAGCTATGCTTATTCACCGCCAACGGGCTGAATAGCTTACCATGCACATACAGCCCGTGAAGTAGTTTTGCACTCACCGGTACTCGCAGTTATGTTCTGGCCCTTCTGGAAATGGCTCTGTAATATGAGCAAGGTGACTTCTGTAGTAGCGGAGACCTCAGCTGGTATTGCAGAATTGCATCTAAGAGGTGGCGTACTGGATCAATACCTAGCATTCAGTTCCTTGAACAGGAGGAACTAGTCTTTGGGATTTTTTTTGTTCTTGGGAGGCCACATCCCCAGTTGCCTTGAAAATGGTTGTGAGTTGCCTTCTTGAACTGCTGCAGCCCTTGTGGGATGATGCTCCCAACAATAACCACTACAGAAGGCATTAAGAATCATAGTGCGAGACTGGAATTACCTGTAGACTAGGCCCTGAAGAACATGAATGAACTAGGTGGGTTTTTCTTATGACAATCCAGCAATCTTAATGGTGCTCACCAACAACGACCAGATTTTTGAATTGATGGGATTGAACTCATAACCTTGGGCTACCTAGTCCAGTACCATAAACATTACACTACTATACCCAGTGGATTTCTGTATACACAAGTTGCTGACCTTAAGTCAGGCTCAGCGCCAAACAGCATGGGTGTCTTATTAATGAGCAGGAAAAAAAGATGAACTTTTTGTTGCAATTCACTACCTCCTACCAGCAGACCACATAGCAAGACTAGGGTTAAGAAGAAAACCCACTGTCTACTATGCTAGTGAGATAGTTCTGATTTAAATGCTTCAATATTTCTCAGAAGTATCTGGCTCGGAACTAGGGAAACCGCCATTCCATTTCACGGCCGAGTCCTAGTTTCATATACAGGCTACAACACAGCCAAACTTCCCACTGTTCTCTCACTCGTGGGCTCTATGCAACCTTCATCAGTTGACTGGATGTTCAATGAATTCTCTGTAATCTACCCAAATTCTGCTCGATCCTCAGCCAACGGAAGTTTATTTACAGCGAACAAGTTTATTGCTTCAGCTCAGCAACATGGAGAACTGACAAAATCCATCAAAAGTGCAGCAGCAACATTTTCAGCATTGGACCATACAAAAGGAAGGCGAGGCAAAAGTCTTGCCCCATGTATATTTCTGCAATTTGAGTTCACTCCCATTCTGCCAAATTCACCCCTCTGCTTCTCCATTTATACTGTGGAGTCACTAATGCCAGAACAAATATACATGCAGAATCTTGCCCATGAGCATCCTGGGATGGCAGGACTGTCGGTTGAGGAGAGATTGGGTTGACTAGGCCTGTATTCACTAGAGTTTAGAAGAATGAGAGGGGATCATATTGAAACATATAAAATTCTGACAGGGCTAGACAGACTGGATGCAGGGAGGATGTTTCCCCTGGCTGGGGGGTCTAGAACGAGGGGTCACAGTCTCAGGATATGGGGTAGGACATTTAGGACTGAGATGAGAAATTTCTTCACTCAGAGGGTGGTGAACCTGTGGCATTCTCTACCACAGAAGGCTGTGGAGGCCAAGTCATTGAATATATTTAAGGAGAGAGATAGATTTCTAGACGCAAAAAGCGTCAAGGGGTATGGGGAGAGAGTGGGAATATGGTATTGAGATAGAGGATCAGCCATGATCATATTGAATGGTGGAGCAGGCTCGAAGGGCCGAATGGCCTACTCCTGCTCCTATTTTTCTATGTTTCTATTTACTGTAGACCAGAGTTGGTACTTTTTACCATTTTAACTCCATACCTTCCCCAATGTTAAAAATAGCTCAAATAAAAACAGAAAATGCTGGAGAAACTCAGCAAGCCAGGCAGCATCTGTGAAGAGAGAAACAGAGTTAACATTTCAGGTCGATGATCTTTCGTCAGAACTGGAAAAAAGCAGGAAATGGAACAGATTTTTAAGCAAGTGAAGAGGCTGGGAAATGGGGAGGGGATGAAAGAACAAAAGGGAAGGTCTGGGATAGGATGGAAGGCGGGAGAGATTAAGAGACATTAAGAGATATTCAAGGCAAAAGGAGATGGTAATGGGACAGGTTAAGAAACAAAGGATGGCTCGAGATGAAGTGTAAATTGGGCTGGCAGAATGAAAGACAGCTGCCATGTGGGAGAGAAGAAAAAAAGACAAAGTGTGATCTGAAATTGTTGAACTCTATGTTGAGTCCGGAAGACTGTAAAGTGCCTAATCGAAAGATGAGGTGCTGTTCCTCGAGCTTATGCTGAGCTTCCGTGGAACAATGCAAGAGGCCGAGGATGGTGAGGTCCGAGTGGGAATGGAGCGGTGAATTAAAATGACAGGCGACCGGAAGCTCAGGGTCCCCCTTACGGACTGAACGGAGGTGTTCTGCAAAGCGGTCACCCAATCTGCATTTGGCCTCCCCAATGTAGAGGAGACCACATCGTGAGCAGCGAATACAGTATACTAAATTGCAAGAAGTACAAGTAAATTGCTGTTTCACCTGGAAGGAGTGTTTGGGGCCCTGGACAGTGGGAAGGGGGGAGGTATAGGGGCATGTGTTGCATCTCCTGCGCTTGCACGGGAAGGTGCCGGGTGAAGGGGAAGGGGTGTTGGGTGTCGTAGAGGAGTGGACTAGGGTGTCGTGGGGGGAGCGGTCCCTACGGAATGCTGAAAGGGGAGGTGAGTGGAAGATGCGTTTGGTAGTGCATCTGCAGTATTTTCTTTTTGTATTAAAAATAGCTCAGCCTGCCCACAGCCAGGACTAGATGCAGGATGTTCCCGATTGCAGGGGAGTCCAGAACCAGGGGTCACAGTCTAAAGATAAGGGGTAAGCCATTTAGGACTGAAATGAGGAGGAATTTCTTCACCCAGCGAGTGGTGAACCTGTGGAATTCTCTACCACAGACGGCAGTTGAGGCCAATTCATTAAATATATTCAAGAAGGAGTTAGATATATTTCTTAAGGCTAAAGGGATCAAGGGATATGGGGAGAAAGCAGGGACAGGGTACTGAGTTTGGATGATCAGCCATGATCTCAATAAATGGCAGAACAGGCTTGAGGGGCCGAATGGCCTACTCCTGCTCCTATCTTCTATGTTTCTATGTAAAATCCTCAATGAGAAACAGCAACAGCTATTTACCTTTACCACTAGTGGCACACTCTTTCTGGAAATCAGGAAGAAAGCCACCTCGCAAGGGGGTATTTCTAGCCTCCGGAGTTATGCAGACTACCTCACTTTTACAGAGCTAACTTGGAATGCAAAGGTGCCTCTGAAGCCATTGCTTTAATACAGACGGAGTAGTGCTTCATTACTACATCACTGTTGTTTTCAGGCTCTGAAATTCAAGTTAAAATAAGGCATTTCCTGTTTTCCAAGACATTATGATGGCTGGGCCAAGGTTTAATCTACCATGGTGATTAAAGACATTTAACTAAATTCACAACAGACCTTTCAACTACAGCAAAACATGAGCTGCACATATTATTTGATTTGTATCCAAAGTATGCCATAATGTTTACTTTTAAACTAATATCTGAAACTTAATGGAACACTAACCCAACATTGTCTGACTACTAGGGCAAACAAAGGCAAAGTATCACAGAGGTGTAAATCATGTCATTTTACACTGTAATATATTGTGTTAATATGGTTAAATGAGCTAAGCTATTTGTTGGGGAAGCAAATTTTACATGCCAAAAGATTATGAATAAAGACCTTGTAACTTGTCCCATATCACAATTCACCCCGGGTTAGTTTGTCTTAATCTTATTCCTCCTGCAAAGTTGCCACTGTTTGCTCAGCAGAGGAACATTGCTTCAGAAGGCTGTATTTAAATGGGATTAACTCTTACATTCACGATATATTATCTTGTCAAATTGTTTGATGAAATCTACTTTATTTAGCGATTTTAATACCATATATTTTACAACAGAATTTAATGTTTACTTCATAATTTGTAAATAAAAGAATACACCAACTTATTCAAACATAGTAATAGTCCTAGAATGTTCTAAATAGTCAGGAATTTGCAGAATTTAACACATCCGTCAGATTTCTGAAACTCACATCCATTTGAAAATGAACACATGCAATTCCCTACATTTTCCATAAACAAATTAAATCTTATCTAGTGATAAAGCAACACTTATATCAGATTAATGTGCACATACCCCAGCTACCAAGGCCAGACCATACAATAAACAGAGGAATCAATGCTACAGTTCCAGTGTACAACCTGATGCTGCAATAACTTTATTCCGACTCCAGCAAAACAATCGGAGCTCATGCGTAGCACTCCCAAAACAGATGCGTATTGTAACTTCATGACTTGCATACAAATTGGACTACCAATTACTGGCACAACTCCAACCAACCTCGTGCGGCTAGGTTGACATTTAAGTATGGAATCAGGTAAAGCAGGCTGCACACAATGGGTGCTCCAGTTTCCTCAAGCTATCGGTGCCACTGTGCATAGTTCAGTAGGTATGTTTTGAGGTTCAGTAGGTATGTTCAATGTCATGTTTTGCATATATATTCACGCAGGTAAATGTCGTCACCATGTTGTTGCATGTGAAGCAGCATTGTTTAATCCTCACTCAACCCAGGTCTCAGTGTATAATGAATGGGATTCACCCTATATTTGCCAAAGTAAGAATAAGTTCCATATGCCATTATACCATGGCAGTGGCGATGGCGGCGGAGTGATATTGGACAGCACAAGTCAACATTTGCTTATAGCAACAATAAATGAACATGAAACTATGAAATAACAAAAACTCAGCAGGCCAGGCAACATCCGTGGAGAGAAATTAGAGTCGACGTTTCGGGTCTAACCCTTTTTCAAAACTGGAAAGGAAATGAAATAGATCGAAAGGCCAGGCTGGGAGAGAACAAAAGAAGTGAAGAGACATTAAGAGGTATTCAAAACGAGACGAGATGGTGATAGGACAGTGGAGACAAAAGACGGCTCAGATTAGGTGTGAAATGTTCTGGCAGAATGAGAGACAGCTGCCATGTGGGAGAGAGAAAAAAAAGGAAAGTGGGGGGGGAGGGAAAAACCAAAACAAAGGGGTGGATAAAAAATATAAGTAAAAATGTAATAGGGGCCGAGGTTATGATCTGAAATTGTTGAACTCGATATCGATTTACAGCATTTTTTGTTGTTATTTCGGATTTCCAGCATCTGCAGTATTTTGCTATGGAACTATGAAAGATGTTCAAAACCTTTCAATAAAGGATCCGTTATTTAAGAGAGTGACTGGTCATTTTCTTAGAATTCATTTCCCAGTACCGGAGACTTGAGTAGCGTTGGACTCTCTAGAAATGCGGGTAACTATTCTGTAGATGTTCCACAGTGGCTACAATTGTCACGTATCTAATCAAGTGTTAAAGTTGTATGGGCCCACACCTTATTTTATTTTAAATTTTAAGACCGAGATACTTCAATTAACTTTATTTCCCAACAATTCTTCTCTCCAAAGACATCAACTCCTCGCAGGAGTTTGTTCCATGGCCATAGTCCGCCTCTGTACCTTGCACAAGTTGCCATTCTTCATGTGAGCCTAGGCAGTGGGTGTTAGAGCAAAGGACATTGACATTAGTAAACAAAGCTTATGAGTCTTTAGCTTAAGTTATGCCACTGACTCCATACTGTTTTAGTTTCTACTTGTCACAGAGCTAGTAGTAACTGTTGAAGAGCAAAGATCAGTGTCATTTCTATACAAAATATGTGGTTCCTTAGTTTAACATCTTTTAAAAAAAATAAAACTTCAAGTCTGCAAAAAGAATTGTGCTTATATTAGAATTTAATTGGTAATCAGATGTTTTAGATTTAATCTGAAAATTTAAAAACATAGTTTGAGACACTGCAGTATTAATCAGGGCAGCCTCGGATTTGATCCCATTTAATGTTGACTTTGTTACAAGTCATTCGGACTATGGAGTCGTATCATACCAGAAAATAATCCCGTTTTATCCGGTTCTGATAAGCTTTTTAAAAAAAAAGTCTTAGTCATTTCTGTTAATTTTGCCTTCTGCCTTTACTTCTACATTTTTACCTTTGTAAACAGCCCCACTGAAGTGTTTAATTTCATACCACATTCACTATCATTTCATTTTAATCTATATTGCAAATAGGGTGAAACTGCAAAGTGAATTATGTACAATTTGCCTCATCTTGGTCTCCAGTCAGTTGTCTTACTCCTGAGGGACTGACTGACCACATTCAGGAAGATGCGATTCTATGAGCCTTCTTGATCCCACAAAGTTGCAGAGAAAGACTTGCATTTATATAGCACCTTTCACGACCACTGGATGTCTCAAAGCGCTTTACAGCCAATGAAGCACTTTTGAAGTGTAGTCACTGTTGTAATGTGGGAAACACGGCAGCCAATTTGCAAACAGCAAGCTCCCACAAACAGCAATGTAATAATGACCAGATAATCTGTTTTGTTATGTTGATTGAGGGATAAACATTGGTCAGGACACCAGAGAGAACTCCCCTGCTCTTCTTCGAAATAGTGCCATGGAATCTTTTACGTGCACCTGAGAGAGCAGACGGAGCCTCAGTTTAACATCTCGTCCGAAAGACGGCAGCTCCGACAGTGCAGCATTTCCTCAGCACTGCACTGGACTGTCAGCCTAAATTTATGTGCTCAAGTCCCTGGAGTGAGACGATGAACTCACAACCTTCTGACTCAGAGGTGAGTGTGCTTCCAACTAAGCCACAGCTGACAGAGAAAACACGTGTCTTGTTCCTGCACTCAATACAGTCAAAAGCCATGGAGACCAGTGGGTTGTAGAGTATGGCCGACTCTACTTTCTGCTTTATTATGTCATACAATTGATCCCTTTCACTTACTTTACTAATTTGATGGGTGAGTGTTTAAGTCAGAGATTGGCTTTGGTTTAATTTTATTGGTGGAAGATTTCATCCTTTGGTTTGTGCAGTATAAAAAAAAACACAGCTCGAATGGTTCCTAAATCGGGATTCAGACTGTAAAATATAAAGCAACATTATTTACATAAAATAGAAAGGTTTTGATAACTTGGACATACTTTACTGGATTCCCCAAGGGGGGCCATTAGATTCAAGCAAAATGCAAGAGACATTGGGGTAGAGTTTCCACTTGTTCACGCTAGTAATATCAGTGCAATCTGGGCAAAACCTGCCAAACCAACGCCAAAGATCGGGGAATTGTAAACGTAAGTGTGTTAAGCCCCAAACCACTAACGTTTGTGTTTTCTGCAATCTTTTACGTTGAAGATTCAATTCGCCCACAAAACTGGCCACGCCCCCAGGTCCACATTGCAAGATTCCATTGGTTACTGAAGGCTCTTTGAATTACAATAATCTACAGGCACTAGTAGGCACGCTTTAAAAGTTTTCTCATATCACAAAATATTTCATTTACTAAGAAACTGACTGGTGTACACCAATGAAACTAGTAAATGGTTCCGTTTTTTTAAAGTCATTTTCAGTGATTCTAAAATCAGGTTACTCACAGGTGGAGGACTGAAGTGAGCTTCTCCTCTGTGTATGCGATGGTCGTTGTGTTATAAAGTGAAACTTATTTGAGCAAGTTCCCAGAGACGATGGGCTGGATTTTGATACTGGAGGCGTGTAGGAGGCGGGACTACAACTTTTGGGGTTGTAGTCCTGCCTCCATCGAGCTGTGGCCAACCCATGCGATTTTCACTTGATTGACCTTGTTGAGCTCGCCCAGCAGGCTCAGCAGGCCAATTAAGGGCCACCCGGCAACAGGTGACGTCACAGATTGACATTTCATCTGTCAAGAGCTTTTGACAGATGAAATATCAGCGTTTGACAGCTCTTTGAAGCTGTCAAACACTGACAATCTGTACTCTAAGTTAATTCCTTCCTCTCAGGCTGATTTAGAGATCTCTCCAGAACAGAAAGCTGAATGCTGCAACTTTTGACAGCTCGCGGCCATTCTGCTTTCTGTGCCGGTGAGATGAGGGACTCCCGAGACCTGAAGGAAGGAAGGCTGTAAAGGTAAGTAAAACTTATTTAAACACTTTACACACTCCAAACACACTTACCTCTGCACTCATGCACACATCACTCACCTGAACACCGGACATCTCGAACCCTCCAAGCCCTTCAGCCCGACAGTCCGCCTCGCTAACTTGGCGTGGTTTGGAGCTGTTGGGAATCCCACACTTCAGGGATAAAAATAGGGATTAGGCTAAAAACTGCCTGTTAACTACCTGTTAACAGGCAGTTAATTGGCACTAATCCCCTTCCCGCCTCGGGGAGACGGGTCCCAGCACAGGTCGGGTATCTGCCTCCTTTGAAACTGGCATGGAGGCGGGTTGGGTTCGTGCCCCCCCGATTGCGAGATTTTAACCCCCCACACACCTCCAATCCCGCCTCCACGGCCCAATGAAAATCCTGCCCATTAAGTAGACAACAAAACTGGCAATAATCTGTCACCAAAATAGTAAAATCAGATTACAGCTCCCTTTATTCTGCCAATGTCGTTCCTCATCCCAACTGTTGTTGCACCTGTGAATTTTTCCATTTTCCACACAAGTACACTTACGGCTTTTTGCAGTCTTGCTTGGTACGACCAGGACGAGAAGCAGAGGGAAGAGAACAAAGTAACATGGCAGCCAGGAATGTGTGTGATGTCACCATCATGCACAATTATTTTGTTAAGGGTTAATACCAACAAGTATCATGTTTACGTACAACCACAGTGCAAAGGAAAAGGCTGATGTAAAACTAGTTAAACTTATTCCTATTCTCCCAAAAGGACAATGGCTATCTGCACCCACACCTCACTGAAAAAACATAGATAGATATCGCAAAGAAATGGCTTTATTTTTTTACCATAGGAATTGTTTACAAAGAACACCACAAATAAAAGTGGCACAATGCCCAGAGTACAAGGATCAAGAGAGTCTTTACACTGATGTTTAAACAGAAGTTAATTGTTTTACATATAAAAGACACCAATGATAAAATGTCCGTCTCCATTACAAACAAAATGAAGTCACATTACAAGTCAAGATTCTAAAACAAAAAAGTTTTTTTTGAGAAAATACTGTACAAGAGTCACATAATGAATACAAATGTAACAAACTAGTTACTTCACAGTTTCATTTTTCCCAAGGAGACATAAATACCATACGGACAGTAGGCTGGAGACTGCTGTATCTATAAAGAAACAGAAAAAATGATTGAAAGGGAAAGGGTTAGAAATGGGTCAGATGCATTGAGCTGTGCTGCATTGCACTAGAAGGGTAATTTTCCCGATTACGCAGTGCTCAAGTAACTTTCTGCATGTGCTGCCAGTGGTCAAGGTTCCCCAGTGTATATATCTATGCACATGCGCACACACAGTAGATATCCACACAGCTTTCTTCCCTCAATAGTTAGACTCTGGGGGGGGAAAATTCGGTATCGCCCCATTTGGGGCGCCATTATCGGCCGTGCGTATCGCGTCCAACAGCAAACTTGGCTTTTATCGCCCCTGGAGGTGATTGGAGCGCTAAATCAGGCGCTTCACACCTGTCTTAAGGCGCAAAGACCGAGGAGCGAGGCGCTACCTCAGAGCGCTGGCGAAGCAAGGAAGGGCAAATCAAAATAAACCTGCAAAGTGCAGCTCAGTACCCAAAACTCCTTCACACAGCGTCGAATCTCTCCAGAAGTCTCTCTCTCTCTCTCAGAATGCGTGGTGCAAAAATGTCACCGACAAAAAAAGGCAGGAAGCGGTCGCCTTTAAATAGCGCTCCCCTAGTCCCTTTCTGACAGCAAAACGCTCCCCTCAACCCGTCGTTGCTAGCGGCAGCCGGTAAGGCAGGGGGCGCCACTCAATTTCCGGTCCAGGGCGCTAACGGGGCGTTGCACACTCGACTGACGTCACAATCTGCCGGCATAGGAGATCATGGCGGTAGTGTTTAGCGCCGCCGCAAAATGTCTAGTTAATTTCGCGAGCGGCACAAACAGTGCCGTGCCCGGGCGCTAGTTGCTTTGCGCCCCATTAGCGCCCTCTTAAGGCGCTAATGGGAGGCGCAAACCAACTGAATTTTTCCCCCAAAGTTTAGACTACTTCCTGTTTAACACCACACATGTTTTTCAACCACAAAGTGTCATACAAGAGAACATTTTTAAAAATTTGTTTATGGGATGTGGGCATCGCTGGCAAGGCCAGCATTTATTGTCCATCCCTAATTGCCCTTGAGAAGGTGGTGGTGAGCCGCCTTCTTGAACCGCTGCAGTCCGTGTGGTGAGGGTACTCCCACAGTGCTGTTAGGAAGGGAGTTCCAGGATTTTGACCCAGCGACGATGAAGGATCGGCAATTTACTTCTAAGTCAGGATGGTGTGTGACTTGGAGGGGAACTTGGAGGTGATGGTGTTCCCATGCGCCTGCTGCCCTTGTTCTTCTAGGTGGAAGAGGTCGCGGGTTTGGGAGGTGCTGCCGAAGAAGCCTTGGCAAGTTGCTGCAGTGCATCTTGTAAATGGTACACACTGCAGCCACGGTACGCTGGTGGTGGAGGGAGTGAATGTTTAAGGTGGTAGATGGGGTGCCAATCAAGCGGGCTGCTTTGTCCTGGATGGTGCTGAGCTTCGAGTGTTGTTGGAGCTGCACTCATCCAGGCAAGTGGAGAGTATTCCATCACGCTCCTTACTTGTGCCTTGGAGATGGTAGAAAGGCTTTGGGGAGTCAGGAGGCGAGACACTCGCCGCAGAATACCTAGCCTCTGACCTGCTCTTGTTGCCACAGTATTTATACGGCTGGTCCAGTTAAGTTTTTGGTCAATGGTGACCCCCCAGGATGTTGATGGTGGGGGATTCGGCGATGGGAATGCCATTGAATGTCAAGGGGCAGTATTTAGACTCTCATTTGTTGGAGATAGTCATTGCCTGTCACTTCTGTGGCACGAATGTCACCTGCCACCTATCAGCCCAAGCCTGAACATCGTTGAGGTCTTGTTGCATGCGGGCATGGACTGCTTCATATCTGAGGAGCTGTGAATGGCACTGAACACTGTTCAGTCATCAGCGAACATCCCCATTTCTGACCTTATGTTGGAGGGAAGGTCATTGATGAAGCAGCTGAAGATGGTTGGGCCTAGGACACTGCCCTGAGGAACTCCTCCAGAAATGTCCTGGGGCTGTGATGATTGACCTTCAATCACCACAACCATCTTCTTTTGTGCTAGGTATGACTCCAGCCAGTGGAGAGTTTCCCCCCCCCGATTCCCATTGACTTCAGTTTTATTAGGGCTCCCTCATGCTTCAGTCGGTCAAATGCTGCCTTGATGTCAAGGGCAGTCACTCTAACAGTAATGCGGAGGTCGGGGATAGCATTAAACGGGAAATTAGAGAAGCATGCAATAAGGGCACAGCAGTTATCATGGGTGACTTTAATCTACATATAGATTGGGCTAACCAAATTAGTAACAATACTGTGGAGGAGGAATTCCTGGAGTGAACACGGGATGGTTTCCTGGACCAATATGTCGAGGAACCAACTAGAGATCAGGCCATCTTAGACTGGGTATTATGTAATGAGAAAGGATTAATTAGCAATCTTGTTGTGCGAGGCCCCTTGGGTCGGAGCGATTATATTATGATCGAATTCTTTATTAAGATGGAGAGTGAAATAGTTGACTCAGAGACTAGGGTCCTGAATTTAAATAAAGGAGACTACGATGGTATGAGGTGCGAGTTGGGTAGGATTGATTGGGGAATGTCACTCAAAGGGTTGACGGTGGATGGGCAATGGCAAACATTCAAAGATCGCATGGATGAACTACAGAATTTGTTCATCCCAGTTTGGCATAAAAATAAAACAAAAAAGGCGACTCAACCGTGGCTAACAAGGGAAATTAGGGATAGCATAAGATCCAAGGAGAGGACATATAAATAGGCCAGAAAAAGCAGTAAACCTGAGGATTGGGAGCAGTTTAGGATCCAACAAAGGAGGACAAAGGGATTAATTAAGAGGGGGAAAATAGAGTATGAGAGTAAGCTTGCAGTGAACATAAAAACTGACTGTAAAAGCTTTTATAGATATGTGAAGAGAAAAAGATTGGTGAAGTCAAGCATAGGCCCCTTGCAGTCAGAATCAGGGGAATTTATAATGGAGAACAAAGAAATGGCTGACCAATTAAATACATACTTTGGTTTTGTCTTCACAAAGGAGGACACAAATAACCTCCCAAAGATGTCAGGGAACATAGGGTCTAATGAAAGGGAGGAACTGATAGAAATCAGTATTTGTAGGGAAATGGTGTTAGGGAAATTGATGGGATTGAGGGCTGATAAATCCCCAGGGCCTGATAATCTACATGCTAGGGTACTTAAGGAAGTGGCCCTAGAAATAGTAGATGCATTGCTGGGCATCTTCCAAAATTAGATAGATTCTGGAACAGTACCCATGGATTGCCGGATAGCTAATATTACCCCACTGTTCAAAAAGGGTGGTAGAGAGAAAACAGGGAATTACAGACCGGTGAGCCTGACATCGGTAGTGGGGAAAATGCTAGAGTGCACTGTGGGGTTCCTGTGATTTCCTGTGTAATAGCAGAGCACTTGGAAAAAAGTGACCGGATCGGACAAAGTCAACATGGCTTTACAAAAAGGTAAATCGTGCTTGACTAATCTACTGGAATTTTTTGAGGATGTAACTTGTAAAATAGATAAGGGAGAACCAGTGGATGTGGTGTATTTGGATTTTCAAAAGGCTTTCGATAAGGTCCCACGTAAGAGATTAGCGTGTAAAATTAAAGCACATGGGATTGGGGGCAAGGTATTGACTTGGATAGAGAACTGGTTGGCAGACAGAAAGCAAAGAGTTGGAATAAACGGCTCTTTTTCCGAGTGGCAGGCAGTGACTAGTGGGGTACCGCAGGGATCGGTCCTTGGACCCCAGCTATTCACAATATATATTAATGATCTGGACGAGGGAACTAGGTGTAATATCTCCAAGTTTGCAGACGACACAAAGCTAGGTGGGCGTGTGTGCTGTGAGGAGGATGCCGAGAAACTCCAGTATGATTTGGACAGGTTGGGTGATTGGGCAGAAGCACGGCAGATGCAATATAACGTGGATAAATGCGAGGTTATCCACTTTGGTGTCAAAAACAGGAAGGCAGATTATTATCTGAATGGCAATAGATTGGGAAAAGGGGAAGTGCAACGAGACCTGGGTGTCCTTGTGCATCAGTCGCTGAAAGTAAGCATGCAGGTGCAGCAGGCGGTTAAGAAGGCAAATGGTATGTTGGCCTTTGTAGCAAGAGGGTTTGAGTACAGGAACAAGGATGTCTTGCTGCAGTTGTACAGGGCCTTGGTGAGGCCACATCTTGAGTATTGTGTGCAGTTTTGGCCGCCTTATCTGAGGAAGGATGTTCTTGCCATGGAAGGAGTGCAGCGAAGATTCACCAGACTGATACCTGGGATGGCAGGAATGACATACGAGGAGAGATTGGGTCGATTGGGCTTGTACTCGCTGGAGTTTAGAAGAACGAGAGGGGATCTCATTGAAACTTATAAAATTCTAACAGGACTAGACAGACTAGATGCTGGAAGGATGTTCCCGATGGTCGGGGAGTCCAGAACCAGGGGTCACAGTCTAAGGATAAGGGGTAAGCCATTTAGGACAGAGATGAGGAGGAATTTCTTCACCCAGAGAGTGGTGAACCTGTGGAATTCTCTACCAAAGAAGGCAGTAGAGGCCAATTCATTAAATATATTCAAGAAGGAGTTGGATATATTTCTTAAGGCTAAAGGGATCAAGGGATATGGAGAGAAGGCAGGAACAGGGTACTGAATTTGGATGATCAGCCATGATCTCATTGAATGGCGGAGCAGGCTCGAGGGGCCGAATGGCCTACTCCTGCTCCTATCTTCTATGTTTCTCTCACCTCACCTCTGGAATTCAGCTCCTTTGTCCATGTTTGGACCAAGGCTGTAATGAGGTCAGGAGCTGAGTGGTCTTGGCGGAACCCAAACTGGGCATCAGTGAGCAGGTTATTGGTAAGTGCCGCTTGATAGCACTGTTGGTGACACCTTCCACCACGTTGCTGATGATTGAGAGTAGACTGTTCTGGCAGTAATTGGCCAGGTTGGATTTGTCCTGCTTTTTGTGCACAGGACATACCTGGGCAGTTTTCCACATTGTCGGATAGATGCCAGTGTTGTAGCTGGAATGGAACAACTTGGCTGGAGGCGCGGCTAGTTCTGGAGCACAAGTCTTCAGCACAATAGCCGGGATGTTGTCGGGGCCCATAGCCTTTGCTGTATCCATTGCGCTCAGCCATTTCCTGATATCATGTGGAGTGAATCGAATTGGCTGAAGACTGGCTTCTGTGATGGTGGGGACCTTGGGAGGAGGCCGATATGGATCATCGACTCGGCACTTCTGGTTGAAGATGGTTGCAAACGCTTCAGCATTGTCTTTTGCAATCACGTGCTGGGCTCCACCATCATTGAGGATGGGGATTTTCATGGAGCCTCCTCCTCCCCCCGTTAGTTGTTTAATGGTCCACCACCATTCACGACTGGATGTGGCAGGACTGCAGAACTTTGATCTGTTGATCATGGGATCGCTTAGCCCGGTCTACAGCATGCTGCTTCCGCTTTTTAGCATGCATGTAGTCTTGTGTTGCAGCATCCCCAGGTTGGCACCTCATTTTTAGGTACGCCTGGTGCTGCTCTTCTACACTCCTTATTGAACCAGGGTTGGTCCCCTGGCTTGATGGTAATGGTAGAGTGAGGGATATGCCAGACCATGAGGTGACAGATTGTGGTGGAATACAATTCTGCTGCTGCCCAACAGCGCCTCATGGATGTCCAGCTTTGAGCTGCTAGATGTGTTCTGAATCTCTCTCATTTAGCACGGTGGTAGTGCCACACAACACGATGGAGGGCATCCTCAGTGTGAAGGCGGGACTTCGACTCAATGACTGTGCGGTGGTCACTGCTACCAACACTGTCATGGACAGATGCATCTGCGACAGGTAGATTGGCGAGGACGAGTTCAAGTAGGTTTTTCCCCTCGTGTTGGTTCTCACCACCTGTCGCAGGCCCAGACTGGCAGTTATGTCCTACAGGACTTTTCCATCTCTGTCAGTAGTGGTGCTACTCTTGGTGATGGACATTGCAGTCCAACATCTGGGGATCTTGTGGGTCTGGAGTCCCACCTACATTCTGTGCCTTTGCTACTCTCAGTGCTTCTTCCAAGTAGAGTGCTGATTCATCGGCTGAGGGAGGGTGGTAGGTGGTAATCAGCAGGAGGTTTCCTTGCCCATGCTTGACCTGGAGCCATGAGACTTCATGGGGTCCGGAGTCAATGTTAAGGACTTCCATTCCTTCCTGACTGTACACCCACCCCTGGTGGGTCTGTCCTGCCAGTGGGATGGTGATGGAGGAGTTTGGGACATTGGCTAAAAGGTATGTTTCTGTGAGTATGACTAGACTAGTCTGTGGGACAGCTCTTCCAATTTTGGCACAAGTCCCCAGATGTTGGCAAGGAGGATTTTGCAGGGTCAACTGGGCCGTGTCTGTCCAATTTCATTCTTACTATTGTGTTTCGTAGCGGCTTGCTAGGCCATTTCAGAGGGCAGTTAAGAGTGAACCACATTGCTGTGGGTCTGGAGTCACATATTAGTGAACCAGATGGGTTTTTATGACAATCCGATAGTTTCATGGTTACCATTACTGATACTAGTAATTATTCCAGATTTATTTAATTAACTGAATTTAAATTCCCCAGCTGCCATGGTGGGATTTGAACTCATGTCTGAATCATTAGTCTAGGATTTTTAGACAAGTGACATTACCACTATGCTACCATTCCCTTGTAATGGCCCTGAAATTAGATCGGGGGCTTGCCGCGCGTGCAAGCCCCCGATCTGCACTCACCCTGCGCGCCGACATCTGAAGCCCGGGCCTGCTTGCATTTCCTGTCACAGGCCCGGTTCAGCTGTCGGCGCGCTGTGCTAACCTGATCCAGCCAATCAGGGGAGGGGAAACTCATTCATGAGTTTGACAGTAAGAGCTGTCAAACTCATGAAAAGTATGGGCTGCCAAAACACTACTTTAACTTTAAATAAAATTTTAAAAAACATCCCACTGATTATAATAACTATAAATAAGTTTTTAAAAATGTTTTAAACAATTAATCAATTTTTTGAAAAAAATAATTTTTTTTAAAAATAGGGTCTAAAACTAAACTTACCATCCTGTAAATTCTTTAAAAATAACAAACCTGTGGAAAAAAAAATTCTACATTGTACTAAAAGCCCACTTACCTGAAAAACTAAATACTTACGTCTTGTTTTTACACGCGCGCAACTTTGTGAAAAAAAAAGGAATTTTACTGCGCACGCGCTGCCTGTGCAGTCGCGCGCGTTCTGCCTCTGAACCCCCTTCGTTCAGAGGGCAGGAAATGCCGGTTTTCCCCGCATGCGCTGTGTATGCTGAAAACCGGCATTTCCTCCGGCCAGACGCGTGAGTACCCCGACCGTACTCACGCGTTGGGACAGGAATTACTGGCCCATTACATACCTACCACCTAGAAGGACAAGGGCAGCTGGCACATGAGAACACCATCACCTCCAAGTTCACCTCCAAGTCACACACCATCCTGACTTGGAAACATATCGCCGTTCCTTCATAGTCGCTGGATCAAAATCCTGGAACTCCCTCCCTAACAGCACTGTGGGAATACCTTCACCACATGGACTGCAGCGGTTCAAGAAGGAGGCTCACCACCACCTTCTCAAGGGCAATTAGGGAAGGGCAATAAATGCTGGCCTTGCCAGCGATGCCCACATCCCAGGAACAAATAAAGAAAGATTCAAGAAAATAATATCCATCACACTCACACCAAGTTTAAATGTATTTTTGCTAGTTTAGACTTGGCATGAGTTTAAAGTAACCCTTTGATAGCCTGTTCAATTAGTCTATTTGTTCCCAGTTACAGATCTAGTACACTGTTAAATTATTTTGTCACCATATTAAAACAATAAATATCACTGTTTAGAAAAATAGAAAGAATTACAAGAAGATGAAGAAGACGACAAGAAAATCTGTCTGGTGATGATCCAAGTCCTATGAACTGGGTTAGGCTGGGTTAAGAGCCAATAGATGAGATTTCCAGGAGTCTGGGCAACATTAAAAAAGATTAGCACTCCGATTTGACTTGGACTGGAAAAAAATAAATATTAACAAAATTGTTAAGATAAAGGATTAAGTAATCACTGCTGTTAGATATATTGCTAGTAACATTTCTATGCTCCAGGGCAGAAAATGGATACCCAGTGATGTGCTCACCATTTGAATATTGGAATATTAATTTAAATTGACTTACCACACACACCACTTACATCAGGAGTGCAGCTGTACATGGTGCTGGTAAATCAAGGATGATGTCTGTACACACCTGTTCAAAAACTGAATAGAAATTGCATAACTACCTTGGAGACAAGCACACACCTTTCTCCACTTCTCCAAATGCCAGCACAATGCCATTGCCATGTCACTACCAAGCCTGTCTACTCAGTGCTATCAGAATGAACCTGGAGGATTGTAACACGTGAATGCTGTTGCAGCATTTGAAAAAGTAAATGAATTAACATAACATAGAACACAAGAAAAGTCAACCACAAAAAAGGCAATTCGGCCCATCCCTCTAGAACACAAAATCTGTTATAGCTGCATTTTGAATGTCCCTAATATTTTGCTTCTGTTGCACGCCTGGCAGATTGCTGGAAACATTTATCACAGAGTAAAAAGCTCTTCCTAATATCATTTTTGAATTTATATTTATGCTTTCAAATCTTTCTTTCCTGGTTTAATTTGGGCTGTCCTTACTTGTACCATGTAATATTCAGAGATAGTTTCTGCTTAACCACCTTCTTTCTAGATTGTTGAGATTGAATTTCTCTGATCTTACCTCATAGCTCATCCCCTATGCATTGCTTGGTTCCTGGCCTTTCTACAATAACAAAGCATTAAGCACCAGTGCTGAGCTTACCCAAAAGTTCAGTAATGGTGCCGTGCAACTGAACAATGCAAATCCAAAGGTTCCCAGGTTCAATTTTGGTCTGTGCGGCGTTAGCCAGCAGGTTAACTGGGACAGTACAATTAGCATTAGCATTCCAGGGCTGCAGGGACTAGGGAAAGGGGGAAGATGACTCAACCTGCACCTGATCAGGCTTGTCTGTGATGCCAGCACAGAGGAAATAGCCTGCCCATACTTAATGGCCCAGAAATTTGGGTCGGGGGCTTCCCGCGGGTGCAAGCCCCCGACCTGCACTTACCTTGCGCGCCGGCCGTTGTGTTGTGGGCCCCCATGGAATTCCAATCCAGGGCCTGCTCCAACTGCCGGCGCGCAGTGCTTGCATATCCCAGGGGCGCAGTTAGTTTGATGCGTCCCCTGGCATCATGTGGGCCATGGGGAGCCAATCGGACCAGGGAATGCCCATTCATAAGTTTGACAGGAAGAGCTGTCAAAACTTATAAATACTACGGGCCCC
The DNA here is from genome assembly GCF_052327205.1 of Somniosus microcephalus. NCBI lineage: Eukaryota > Metazoa > Chordata > Chondrichthyes > Squaliformes > Somniosidae > Somniosus > Somniosus microcephalus. Next base: position 21,108,402 of record NC_141013.1, read on the forward strand.
AAAACATCACTAAATCTTCAAATAATTTTTTTTTTTTTAAATCACATTTTTAAAATAAACTATAAATTACATTGAATAACTATTTTAAACAATTTAAATTTTTGAAAACATTTTTTTTATTTTCTAACGGGGCTAAAAATAAACTTACCTTTCTTTAAAGTATTTAAAAATAATAAACCTGTGGAAAAAATGTTTTAACTTTAATTAATTCACCACTTACCTTGTAACAAGCAGGCCTTACGACTGCTTTTTAAATGTGTAACTTCTGGAGACTTACCTTCCCGGGAAAACCTGCAAAAAAAACGTAAGTTCGATGCGCACGCGCTGCCTCTCCTGCGCACGCGTTCGAACTCTGAACCCCTTCTTTCAGGGGAACGGAAGTGCCGGTTTTCCGCGCATGCGCAGTGCATGCAGGAAACCGGCACTTCCATTGGGCTTAAGGGTGAGTACCCCGTGTGTACTCACCCGTGGAGACCCAAATTTCTGGGCCACTATCTACATTCACATGAAGAATGGTTACTTAGGTGCCACCTGTGAAACTGTACCTCTGCAATGAGTCAATGGATTCAAGGGAGGATGGGGAAAATAGATTGGTGTCAAAAGACCTGAAACTCAACTGAGTACAAAACTGCATATCTGCAGTGTGCAGCCTTTGTACCTTACGCTTATTTTTTAAATAGCTATTAATAAAATAATGGATTTGTTAGAAATCTTCTTCTCTGTTTATCAGTCTATAGTGTTATCTAGCCAGGCACAGCAGGGCAAACTTTATTTAACGTTATACATCATCCTGCATTTCATCATTTATCAAAAAGTCTACAATATACGTGTGTCTCCCTCCCTCTGTAATTGGGAGCTCTGCTGCAAGAATAATTCCTCCAATTCCTTTACTGGGTCAAACATTACCACGTACCATTGCCAGAAAATGCAACACAAAATCTGATTCTTATTGTTTAGATATTTACTTGTGTTTATGGTTTAGCTGACAACTAAATGGGGGAAAGTCTATTTCCATTGCAAAATACTTACCCAGGTGCCACATATTTTCAAAAATTAGTTTATTCCTTTGTTGAGGTTTAGTGCTCGTCAAGCAGAGGGGTGCAGCTTTGGGGACTGGAACTCTATCACTTTTAGCAAAGAGTATCAGCATTAAGCAGTGCCAGCTCAGGATCAAAAGGCTGTTGGCAAGGCATAGACAATGCTCAACATTGCAGTGAAATCACTTCTCTTGTCCTTAAATTGCCAATGAGATAAAAAGCGCTTCTATTACAGTAAGAAGCGCAATAAATACTGTTATACCAGATTCACCCTTTACTCAACAGTACGAGATTTTGCATTTGACACACTAGCAGAATTATGACTATTGATTGAGTTGCCAGTTTCGGGGGAGTTTTATGTTGTGGCCCTGTGCCGACTATGAATTGGTTTGAAACTCCCACATGTTGATTTTACATAGGAATCTTGCAACTGTGAGAGGGAATTTTCATCCAACCATCCAGGCTGGATTTGCTCTCGAGTCCCAGTGGTGAAAGGACAATTTTGTAGTCCAGTTTCTCCTCACTCCCCAAACACACATTTATTTCAAAATAGGCCTACCTTTTGTAAGCAAACCTCTTCAATACCGCCTATTAGCACAGTGGAAACAGGTAAAGGCATCCCATGAACTACATCTGTTATTAAGCATTAAGGTCCACATCACACATCTGATCACAAAACAATAGCTAGCTTTGTTTGCTTTTTAAAAAAAAAAAATGACCTCCAGTAAGTTTTAGTACATTTAACATTCACAAACTAACAGTGATGGTTATTCAGAATAGAGATTTATGACCCTGGGACAGCTACTTGCATGAGCAGAGTCACGGTCACTGTGTTCGTTCTGATTACAGCAAACAATAAAAGGAGAGCTCAGGCAACAGTTCAACACCATGCAGAACATTTACAATGTTTCACACAGGTTTGTATTGAGCAAATGTCTTTGGCCCGGATTTTGCAGTCAGTGGCGAACGAACGGCCATTCATTGCACTTACACTTGCCCACAGAATGTCTCTGGGCTTTCACACAGCGATTTGCGGTGTTCAGACAGTCAAAGCAACGCAGAGCCCTCTACAGGGGATCTGGGACCTGTGTGAGAAGGCAAGCAATGGCATGTCTCTTCAACCAATTAGATTGAAGAATCCTTACTGAGTCTACACCAGGGAGTGCAAGTTAGAATATTTAATTCAATGCAAAATCATGTACGGAATGTAAAATAAAGAAAGAGGGAAAAAAAGATAGGCTTAAGAGAGAGAGAGATAAAAAGAGACAGAAAGAAAAAGTAAAAAAAAGTTTTATTTTAATTTTTACATTAAAAAAAATCTCCAACAATAATTAAAATCTGAAGGAATGAGACTCCACTCTTGTAAAAGTTAATTTTCAGTGCCAGAGGGGTTGTTTGGCAGTAATTAAGACTTATCAAACCATTAAAAATTCACTTACACTTGAATGAACAAGCCCTAACTTTTTCTGGCATGTTTACTGGGTATCTTGTGGGTAAGAATCTCAAGTTCACGCCCTCCATGTATGTGAATGCAGACTCTCTCGGTGAGGTACTTTTAAGAGTGAAGCTTGTGGAGGAGCAGGGCAAATCGCACAGCAACTTCCTGATTTCCGCATTTAACTGCGAATGTGTGGACGTTAGAAGTTGCTGTCCGATTTACTCCATAATAACGGTGAGCACCGATAGCCTCGCCGTTACTCTTAATGCAAAATCCGGGTCTACATTGCAATGCTACCTGGAATTAGTTCAGCATGGCTAACCTGCAAGTGCAGGCAACAGGTGGGCTGGGGGCGGGGGTCTTAAAGTTTGTTACTGGTAGAGCTAGGGTGGACGATGCCTTTTCTAAAATAACCAATAAGGAGACACCGGGTTGTCCCAGTGTCATCAACCAAAAGCCAAACAAAACTGCCCCCCTTTTAAAAGGGTCAAAACTAATAAGTAACTTAACCATAAAAAGGGAAGCTTCTTAACTTTAATAATATTAATTTTCAGTGTCCACCACGCCCTCCAGTCACTGTGGTGGCCACCAGTTGCAGAAGGCCTCAAGTGTACTGATGGCCACCGCATGCTCCTTCTCCAGGGCCACCCGGGCGCGGATAAGATCGTGGAAGAGAGGCAGGCAGCCAGAGAGTATTGTTCCTATTGGGGATTGCTTTCTTTGGGATTGGCGCATGTATTTTCAGGCCTTGTAGTTTAAATCTGGAATCAGAAACAAAGTGACTTTAAAAGGGTACGATCTAAAGAGCTACGAACAGATAAGCAAGAACAGTAGAGAGTGCTGAAAAGCACACAGGAACTGTGTGTCTCACTGTCAAGAATAGGAGTACTGAATTGAATTTCTTGGCGTTGTAGCTTCATGGGATAACCAGTTTTCTCTTTCTCAGTGTCTCCTGCATCCTTCACCTGCTCACTGAGGTTCCATATTGTGTTATATCCTCTAGTAAGCCTAGTTTTTTTTCCCCTTAAATCTGTCTGTTGCTCCCTTCTGTAGATGTTTAGTTCATTAGCAGGTTGACTCCTCCAGCCCTACAAGCCTCAGATCTTTGCACTCCTCCAATTCTGGCCTCTTGCACATCCCCGAATTTCAATGCTGCACCATTGGCGGCCGTGCCTTCCACTGTCTTGGCCTTAAGCTCTAGAATTCCCTCCTTAAACCTCTCCGCCTCTCTATCTCTCTCTCCTTCTTTAAGATGCTCCTTAAAACCTGCCTCTTTCACCTATCCTAATATGTCCTTATGTGGCTCGGGACAACGCTCCTGTGAAGCGCCTTGGGACATTTTACTATGTTAAAGGCACTATATAAATGCAAGCTGTTGTGTTTATTTCTGCTCTCGGTATGCTTATACAGTCCTGCATGCTTCCGTTAGCACATCACTTTTCTACCTCAGCTGCTTTTGTTGTCCTGCCTCGGCCTGTACAATTCATCTGTAAATAAAACTACTGGTTAATAGAAACTGAACGTTTTATCATTTAAAAAAGCTCAAGCCAGGTTCCAGTACCAAAAATACAGATATTCGTTCAGCATCAAGGTGACTTTTTCCCCTTGTGGTTATCTTAGTAACTCTGCCTCAGAGCCTCCCAGCGGTTGCCTTTTATGACTCAGATCCCTTGTAGTTTTGGGGGCCTTTCAGTTTCCTTCTTCCATTGCTGAAACCGCTCGGGAGTTTCTCCGTTGCTTGAGGCCCTTACAGTTTGCGCCTCCCTTTTTAGCCAGTGCTTTTTCTTGTTTGCTTCTCACCTTTGGCCGTGCCGATTCCTTTTTACAACCCGCTCCGTTGCAGCAGTGTCCCTCCTCAATCAGATCTCTCACAGCAGCTGCCCTCCATATCCAGGCCCCTTAATTGGTTTGTCGCCTAGCAGCAATTTCCTCTCCCTTGCTGCATCTTCCTCTCCCTGACACAGGCCAATTGCAACAGCTTCCCTCTTCATCCAGATTGCACGAATGGCTTCCTTCAGTGTTCCGGCCACTTGAATTAATTACTTGGCCACGTCTGGCTCCTTCTTTTCCTGATGCCCATCCCGTGCTATTCCTCCTGCAGCTTGAAGCAGGCAAAAAGTGGTTAAAAAAGTCACAGGAGTGCTTAAAATTAGCTTTTGTATTCCACAGGCAATTTGTTCAATTAAACACTTTTTCCATATGTTGTGGGGAAGCACAGAGTCCTCAGAACTGCAGGAACAGAACACTGCTCCTGGTTTAATAGTAGCAGCTGCTCCCCAGAGAGTGCAAGGGTGTGTCTGCAATTGTGAAGCAGATTGAGGCTGACGGGTATAGTGGAATTAAACTTGTGTTTATGTCTATTCTGCAGAGTCACAAAACAGCCTTTGTACATTTTTGTTTATTCGTTCATGGGATGTGGGCATCGCTGGCAAGGCCAGCATTTATTGCCCATCCCCAATTGCCCTCGAGAAGGTGGTGGTGAGCCGCCTTCTTGAACCGCTGCAGTCCGTGTGGTGAAGGTGCTCCCACAGTGCTGTTAGGGAGGGAGTTCCAGGATTTTGATCCAGTGACGATGAAGGAACGGCGATATATGTCCAAGTCAAGATGGTGTGTAACTTGGAGGTGGTGGTGTTCCCATGCGCCTGCTGCCCTTGTCCTTCTAGGTGGAAGAGGTCGCAGATTTGGGAGGTGCTGCTGAAGAAGCCTTGGCGAGTTGTTGCAGTGCATCGTGTTGATGATTTACTCAATTTGTCAGCTAAAACAAATGATATAAACGATATTACTCGTGGTGGGATTTTCCAGAGAACAAAATATTAAGAGATTTTTTTTTATTCGTTCACAGGATGTGGGCGTCGCTGGCAAGGCCAGCATTTATTGCCCAGGCCTAATTGCCCTTGAGAAGGTGGTGATGAGCCGCCTTCTTGAACCGCTGCAGTCGTGATACTTCAGTCAGTGTAGCAGTTTGTTACAACTGAGTCACTTGCTCGGCCATTTCAGAGGGCAGTTAAGAGTCAACCACATTGCTGTGGGTCTGGAGTCACATATAGGCCAGACTGGATAAGGATGGCAGATTCACTAATGGAGTGAACTAGATGGTTTTTCACACTATGGTGCATACTAGCTTTTTATTCCAGATTTATTTAATTAACTGAATTTAAATTCCCCAGCTGCCGTGGTGGAATTTGAACTCAATCTCCAGATCATTCGTGCAGGTCTCTGGATTATTAGTCCAGTAACATAACCACTATGGTACCGTACCCCAATTGCTTATTATATTCTGTAGGAACTATGAATGTTCAAAATGTAAAACAGATGAGGTGAGCATTGATCTCATTGCTATGTGTAGGGCTTTGCAGTACGCAAAATGGCTGCTGTGTTTGTTGACACAACAATGACTACATTTTAAAAAGGTCATTCATTGGCTGTGATGTGCTTTGAATGTCCCAAGGACATGAACGGTGCTGTATAAATGTTCTACCTCTTAATTTAGCAGCTCCAAATTTTGTGTTATAGTGCAGTTGGGCACAAATATGTTCACATGATGCAAGCTCCTTTGCCCAGATAAACTCCTGTTTGGGAACTCAGAATGGTTACAGCACAGAAGGAGGCCATTTGGCCCGTCGAGCCCGTGCCGGCTCTCTGCAAGAGCACTCCAGCTCGTCCCACTCCCCCGCCCTTTCCTCACAGCCTTGCAAATTTTTTTCCTTCAACATCACTGAAGACAGATTATGTGGTCACCATTACGTTGCTGCTTGTGGGAGCTTGCTGTGCGCAAAGTGGCTGCCGTGTTTCCTACATTACAACAGTGACTACACTCCAAAAGTCTGAATTGTGGGTTAAGAAAGAAAGAAGGCAGTAAAGCGCTTTGGGACCTCGTGAAAGGCGCTGTATAAATGCAAGTCTTCCTTTTAACGCCTCCTGTGCAGCGCCTTGGGACGTTTTCCTACGTTAGAGGCGCTATATAAATACAAGTTGTTGTTGCTGTTCCCTCTCTCTTTCTCTCACTCTGGTCCTGTCTGTCCTCAACTAAGCACTAAAACAGATTATCTGGTCTTCATCACATTGCTGTTTGTGGGATCTTGCTGTGCACAAATTGGCTGCCGTGTTTCCTACATTACAACAGTGACTACACTTCACAAAGTACTTCATTGGCTGTAAAGCGCTTTGGGACGTCCTGAGGTCGTGAAAGGCGTTGTATAAACGCAAGCCCTTTCTTTCTTTCCCCCACATTTCGGACCAGAACGAGCCCTCTACACAAAGCAGACCACGAGGAGGGACTCACTACCCCAGCTCGGGACTGTCGCAGGCCGCAGCCTCAGACTGGCTGAGGTAACAGCCAAACCAGCAGGTATACACAGTGAAATCTGGCTCAGCGACTCCTCCCCAAAAAAAGACACTTATCGAGAGACTCAAATGGTAAAACATACAACAGGCACTCGAGAAACATAGAAACGTTGAAAAATAGGAGGAGTAGGCCATTCGGCCCTTTGAGCCTGCTCCGCCATTCAATGTGATTATGGCTGATCCTCTATCTCAATACCATATTCCTGCTCTCTCCCCATACCCCTTGATGCCTTTTGCGTCTAGAAATCTATCTATCTCCTTCTTAAATATATTCAATGACTTGGCCTCCACAGCCTTCTGTGGTAGAGAATTCCATAGGCTCACCAGCCTCTCTGAGTGGAAATTTCTCCTCATCTCAGTCCTAAGAGTATAAGAACATAAGAAATAGGAGCAGGAGCAGGCCATTCGGCCTTTCGAGCCTGCTCCGCCATTCAATGAGATCATGGCTGATCTTCTGCCTCAACTCCATTCACCGGCCTTATCGCCATATCCCTTGATGCCTTTACTAGTCAGAAATCTATCGATCTCTGTCTTGAATATACTCAACGACTGAGCCTCCACAGCCCTCTGGGGTAGAGGATTCCAAAGATTCACCACTCTGAAGAAATTTCTTCTCATCTCTTTATCCTGAGGCTGTGGCCCCTGGTTCTAGACTCCACAGCCAAGGGAAACATTCTCCCAGCATCCATCCTATCAAGCCCTGTAATAATTTTGTATGCTTCAATGAGATCCCCTCTCATTCTTCTGAATTCAAGAGAATACAGGCCTAGTTTACTCAATCTCTTCTCATACGACAGTCCCGCCATCCCAGGAATCAATCTCGTGAACCTTCGTTGCACTCCCTCTATGGCTGAGATCCAGGATGCTCACAAAATTGCATACTACGGACAGCCTGCGACAGCGAGTTACATGGAGGGCACAGGACAGAAGCAGACCATTCGCCCCAACAAGTCCATGCCAGTGTTTATGCCTCCTCCCACCCCTCTTCATCTAACCTCGTCAACATATCCTTTTATTGCTTTCTCCCTCATGTGTTTATCTAGCTTCCCTCAACCACTCCCTGTGGTAGCCAGTTCCACATTCTCACCACTCCCTGGGTAAAGGTGTTTCTCCTGAATTCCCTATTGGATTTATTAGTGACTATTTATGGCCCCTAGTTCTGGCCTCACCCGCAAGTGGGAACATCTGCCCTATCAAACCCTTTCACGAGCTTGAAGACCTCGATCAGGTCACCCCTCAGTCTTCTCTTTTCTAGAGAAAAGAACCCCAGCTTGTTCAGTCTTTCCTGATGGGTACAACCTCTCAGTTCTGGAATCACCCTTGTGAATCTTTTTGGCACTTTCTCCAGTGTCTCGATATCCTTTTTATAATATGGAGACCAGAACTGTTCACAGTGCTGCAAGTGTGGTCTAACCAAGGTTCTTTATACAAGTTTAACAACTTCTCTGCTTTTCAATTCTATCCCTGTAGAAATGAACCCCAGTCCTTTGTTTTTTGTTTTTTTAAATGGTCCTATTAACCTGCCTCACTACTTTGTGATTTGTGTATCTGTACTCCCAGATCCCTTTGCTCCTCTACCCGATCAAACTCGTTCAATATCTTGAAGACCATTTTACAACTTAAAAAACACGGGGCACGCAGGTCAGGAGCGAGGCGGCGGCGGGTTTTTGTGAAAGGTGCGTAGAGGCAGGGAAACCGCGCTCTCTCTGGGATCGAATGCTTCCACGGCTCCGTCCCAGGGATAGAGCGGTTTCTCTGCCGCAGTGGATTCCAGGTAAAGAACTCCTCATTCTCGCCATGCTGGAAGCAGATTCAATAGTAACTTTCAAAAGCAAATTGGATAAATACTTGAAGGGAACAGAGCCATGGGGAAAGAGCAGGGGGGAGTGGGACTAATCGCATAGCTCTTTCAAAGAGCTGGCAGGGGCACGATGGGCAGAATTGCCTCCTTCTGCACTGTATCATTTTATGATTCTATACACACGCCATTATTCTTGATAAAAACTCTCTGCCAACATTACAATCAGCGGGACACAGACGCGATCACGATGTCACACGTGGTTGACCGCAAGGCAGCTCACCATCTCACCTGCTTCCTGAGCCTCAGCCAGCTGTTTCTCAGCCTCTGCTCTCCGCTCGCTCACTCCTCTTGCTCAGCTTTCAGTTGATAGTAAAATTGCAATTAGAGGAAAATAAAACCGTTGATCTTGATCGTATCAATTGTACTGGTTTCTGAGCTGCCTCAACGGATGCAGAGCCCTGTCTTAGCACTGGACATCTTGTGTTGAATTCACCCATTAACTGTCTCCCATTAATTCCCAGTAGAAGCAGTTTCGGATTCTCTTTAAACCAGACAAAAATATGTATCATTAGGGTTTACTGATACTTTCCACAGCCTACATACTCATCTATATGGTGCATGGCATTCATACCAAAAAAATTACATTTAATATTTTTATAATTACAGAATGATCATTTTTAAACGCTAATCTTGCTGATTTATACCATGGGGGTGAATTTCCGTGGGGTTTGCCCGCTGGGTTTGTTTGATGAAAGAGCTGTGGAAACACTGGAAAGATGGCTCAAGAACCAAAATTAACAATACAGTACCAACCATCAAATACACTGAGATTAAAAGAAAAAAAACTGCAAAGGCTGTAAATCTGAAATTAAAAAAAACTCAGAAAATATTGGAAATACAAACAACTTCAGCAGGATCTGAATGAGACAAATTTGGCCTCAAAGTTCTTGGGCCTGGATGGTATATTTGCCCATCAAACTTGCCACAGAAAGTTAAGTCTTGTCATCACTAACGCAAGTACCCTTTTAAGTGTTAATGGCTGCCAATCAGCATCTCTGGCACCAAAAATTAACTATTACAAGTGTTGAGTCTCATACCTTGAATTTTTTGGGACGATGTTAAAAATGTCAATTTTTAAATTTTAACTTTTTCTAATTACTTTTCCTTACTGTCTTTTTCTCCCCTCGCTCTTAAGCCAATCTTGCTTTCCCTCTCCATTTCTCTTGCCATACCTGATTTGACATTGAATTCACCCACCTTCAGACCTTCCTGTGCTTATTTCCCAGTCCCAAATTCTGATTGGTTAAGGAGATATCCTACTGGTCGCCCTGTTCACTCAGGTCCCAGATGCTCGGTTTCCCTTGCTGCGCCATGATCAGCTCGCACTTTCAGCAACTTAGCAGGCAAAAACGTTTGGAGCTGAAGGGTGCAGGCGCAGCCGGTGTTAGATGCCCTGCTACAGCAGGTTCTGGCCCGTGATCTAATGGAATGTATCTGCATGCAATACAGAAGTTCAAACAGATGCAAAGCTCCCTGAGGAATGGTATTTTTGCAGTCATGCTTTTTAAACTCTTATCTGTCCCGAGTATACAGTGTGAACACGAAATACAATTAATATTGTTTCCCCTTGGTCTACTACAGCAGCCTATCATTTGCCATATCCATATACATGAGAGGGGACCTTAGAGCTGAATAAGATATTAAGTGGAAGCGAAAAGGTTAATTTTGAACACTATTTTGATTTAAACTACAACAACAGGAGAAGGGGATATGGGTACAAATCAGTGAAAGGCGAGTTTAAAATTAAATGGTAGAAGAAACATCTTCACAGATTAGCTATGCCAGCTCTGGCTGGAGGTATTCGTGGAGGTTTGATCATGTGCCATCTGATCACATGGGGTCTGCTAATGTTGGCTCCCCTGTAGTTCAGTATCTTTGCTCATGGTTTGTGTGCCAGCAGCTGTAGTGAGGAAGTTCGAGAACCAGGAGGCCGCCCGTAAACAGACGAAGAAGGGAAACGGAGACCGAGGAAGTGGGGAAAGAGAGGGTGAGGGAGCGATTTGCGGGGGGGGGGGGGGGGGGTGGGAAACCTAGAGTTGGGAGGAACTTTGATTCCACCTTACTACTAGTAACTCACTGAAATTGCACTGATAACCAAGTAATAATGGTAACACTCAGATTCCCCTCATAACTAACATAAGAACATAAGAAATAGGAGCAGGAGTCGGCCAGTCAGCCCCTCGAGCCTGCTCCGCCATTCAATAAGATCATGGCTGATCTGATCTTGGCCTCAACTCCACTTTCCTGCCCGCTCCCCATAACCCTCGACTCCCCTGTAGTTCAAATATCTGTCAATCTCCACCTTGAATATATTCAATGACTCCGCCTCCACAGTTCTCTGGGGTAGAGAATTCCAAAGATTCACAACCCTCTGAGAGAAGAAATTCCTCCTCATCTCCGTTTTAAATGGGTGACCCCTTATTCTGGAACTATGCCCCCTTGTTCTAGATTCCCCCACGAGGGGAAACATCCTCCCTGCATCTACCCTGTCAAGCCCCCTCAGAATCTTATATGTTTCAATAAGATCACTTCTCATTCTTCTAAACTCCAGTGAATATAGGCCCAACCTGTTCAACCTTTGCTCATAAGACAACCCTTTCAACTCAGGAGCCAACCTAGTGAACCTTCTCTGAACTAAGAGTAATACAATAACTCATTGATAGTCTGGTAGCAGTAATAGGTGTGACATCCAGATATCCTGTACCCAGTAGTAATTCTATAAGCCTCTGATTTTTTTTTTGCTCTTATAATACTCCTGTGAAGCGCCTTGGGATGTTTTACTATGTTAAAGGCACTATATAAATACAAGTAGTTGTTGTTGTAGCCATCCTGTAATGACAGCCAGAATTCCCCTCAACTGCACAAGCTCAAGGCTCCCCAATTAATGCCACTTTTAATAGGCCACCTCTCTCTCCCTATCGCCTTGGTTCTGTGTGAAGGTGACAACTCTGAATTGGGAGACCTCAATCAGAGGCCTTCAGTATTTGGACTTCACACGTCAAAAAAAGGCCGGCACAGACCAACCCGAACCAAAACGAGGTATTGCACAAAGACCAGCAGGCTTGGTGTTTGGGGCACGTCTCACAGGGTACATCGTCCTAAACTCAGCTCAGCACCTAAACCATTCCCTGGGCTCGGACTCAATAAAAGGAGAGTTTTTACAGAATGATAGAAATGATAGCACAGGAGGAGGCCACTCGGCCCCAGGAGCCGGTGCTCTCTCCTGTAACTCCATTCCCTGCAGATCCTTTAATATTCCTCTTTTTCAAATACTTATACCATTCCCTTTAAAATTATGTTCTATTCTCAGGCTCAAAAGTGGGGAAGCAACCTATGGTCCAATAGTCCTCAGTGCAAAAACCTTCCTTCTCTTCCAGTGGGAATCAATAAGATCACTTCTCATTCTTCTAAACTCCAGTGAATATAGGCCCAACCTGTTCAACCTTTGCTCATAAGACAACCCTTTCAACTCAGGAACCAACCTAGTGAACCTTCTCTGAACTAAGAGTAATACAATAACTCATTGATAGTCTGGTAGCAGTAATAGGTGTGACATCCAGATATCCTGTACCCAGTAGTAATTCTATAAGCCTCTGATTTTTTTTTGGTCTTATAATACTCCTGTGAAGCGCCTTGGGATGTTTTCCTTGTTCCCCATTCACCCACCACTGGAAATAGTCCTTCACGAGTGAGCCTGAGTCAAGTCCCCAGGTTTCACTCAACACTTTTACCATAATAAGTCACTTCAGAAGTGAACTTATTAAAAAAAAATGAAGATGTTGAAACCTATTTACCATGTTAAAGAGCAAATATTCAGTTCACTTAAGATTTTATATTGACGTTGATGAATTTTGAACAATTAAGGGATTTTGTTTCTCCATTTAAGAATTTATTTTTTCAAGTCGTGGCTGCCATCTTGTGGTTACAGCTAATATTACAATTAAAGGCAATCAGTGGCTGGTACTGTATAAGAAATGCATTTTCAATAGGTTTATAGCAGTGGTTTTCAAACTTTTGTGTGTTGAGAACGCCCTGCAGATATTAACACACCCTTGGGGACCCTCTTCAAATATTGACATATAAGTTGGGACTGTTGCCCTAACTTACAAAAGACTGTCAGCGATTATTAAAGCAAAACAGTACTGTAATGATGAAAACGTTAGTATACAGCAACAGAAACAACAGGCTAATATGGTCAACAAAGATACATTATACTAAAAATCTTACGTCCATGAACACTTCCTATGCTGAGGGGTGATCTAATAGAGGTCTTTAAAATTATGAAAGGTTTTGATAGAGTGGATACAGAGAGAATGTTTCCACTTGTGGGGAAGAGCATAACTAGAGGCCATCAATATAAGATCGTCACCAAGAAATCCAATAGGGAATTCAGAAGAAACTTCTTTACCCAGAGAGTGGTGAGAATGTGGAACTCGCTACCACAAGGAGTGGTTGAAGCAAATAGTATCGATGCATTTAAGGGGAGGCTGGACAAACATATGAGGGAGAAGGGAATAGAGGGTTATGCTGATAGATTTAGATGAGGAAAGACGGGGAGGAGGCTCGAGTGGAGCATAAACGCCTGCATGGGCTGGTTGGACCAAATGGCCTGTTTCTGGGCTGTATATCCTATGTAAAAACTGTCAGGGTTCAGTTTTACTTCTCCCAGCTCCACAACCTGTGCTACAAAAAAATTCCATCGTTGGATCCAACTCTTTGTCCGCTTCCCAAATTTCTGTAGGTTTTGTGAAACGGTTCTATAAAAATAAGGGCAGAATGGAAGACTTTAAAATGGGCCTTGAATTACATTTGCGCACCCGGGTGCCATTATACCCCACCCTGCGAACCCCACTCACCCGAATACTACACTTGGTCTTCACTACTTGTGGGCAATGCCATGGCAGATCAAGTAGTACAGAAAAAGAAATATAGAAGAGAGAATTGTTGAGATGCTGTGCTCACAGCAAATGGTATCTCTGGCTGGTACTGTATAAGAAATGCATTTTCAATAGGTTTATAACAGTGGACAGAAATACAATGACTTTGCTGACCCCCCCACAGCTTATAACAACAACAAAAATTTATATAGTGCCTTTAACGTAATAAAACGTTCCAAGGCGCTTCACAGGAGTGTTATACAAATAAAACAGAATTTGACATTGAGCCATGTTAGGAGACGTTAGGGCAGATGACCAAAAGCTTGGTCAAAGAAGTAGGTTTTGCGGAACGTTTTGCGGAATGTTTTAAGAGGAGAGAGAGGCGGAGAGGTTTAGGGAGGGAATTCCAGAGCTTAGGACCTTGGCAGCTGAAGGCACGGCCGCCAATGGTGAAAAAATTAAAATCGGGGGTGTCAAAAAGGACTGAATAGGCGGAGCGCAGATGTCTAGGGGGATTATAGGGCTGGAGGAGATTACAGAGATAGGAGGGGCGAGGCCATGGGGGAGGGGGGATTTGAAAACAAGGATAAGAATTTTAAAATGTAAAAATTACAAGAGGATTTGAGTATAAGAGTAAAGATGTCTTACTGCAATTATATAGGGCCCTGGTGAGACCACACCTGGAATATTGTGTACAGTTTTGGTCTCCTTACCTAAGGGAGGATATACTTGCCAAAGAGGGAGTGCAACGAAGGTTCACCAGACTGATTCCTGGGATGGGGGGATTGTCCTATGAGGAGAGATTGAGTAGACTAGGCCTATATTCTCTAGAGTTTAGAAGAATGAGAGGTGATCTCATTGAAACATACAAAATTCTTACAGGACATCACAGGGTAGATGCAGGGAGGATGTTTCCCCTGGCTGGGGAGTCTAGAACCAGGGGTCACAGTCTCAGAATAAGGGGCCAACCATTTAGGACTGAGATGAGGAGAAATTTCTTCACTCAGAGGGTGGTGAATCTTTGGAATTCTCTACCCCAGAGGGCTGTGGAGGCTCAGTAGGTGAGTATATTCAAGACAGAGATCGATAGATTTTTGAATATTAAGGGAATCAAGGTATATGGGGATAGTGCAGGAAAGTGGCGATGAGGTAGAAGATCAGCCATGATCTTATTGAATGGCAGAGCAGGCTCGAGGGGCCAAATGGCCGACTCCTGCTCCTATTTCTTAGGTTCTTAAAATTGAGGCATTGCTTAACTGGCAGCCAATGAAGGTCAGCAAGCACAGAGGAGATGGGGGAGCGGGTCTTGGTGCGAGTTAGGACATGGGCAGCGGAGTTTTGGATGACCTCAAGCTTATGGAGGCATAAATATAGGCAACTATCAGCATGAAACAAATATATAAACCAACACGACTCAATATAAAATGAGCGATTTTGATAAAGTGACAGATCGCGTGGAATCATACAGCACAGAAGGCCATCCGGCTCATCGTGCTCTTTGAAAGTACTCTCTAATTAGTTCCACGTCCCTGCTCTTTCCCCATAGCCCTGCAATTCTTTCCTTAGCTATAACATAAGAACATAAGTTACAAAAAGTTGCTGTGGTTACTGAAAATTATGAAGTGAAAATTTAAAGAAGTTTGCAGTTACACTTCAGCTATACAGTGTCTGTGGAGTGTGCTGCGCAGTTGGCAGACTGGAGTTATACCTTGCACTGTGCTCACCTCCAAGGAACACTCGTGTTTGGACACAAGTGCGAACCTCTGCTCCCAGGTGGCTAATTTTTCACATTAGGAGAACATGGGCAATAAGCCTCGGCTTTCTAGAAACATAAATTGTGTAAAATCCCCAGGTGGCCCAGTAGACCTGTGCACCAGGCTTCACACTAGACTGGAGTTATACTGCAGCCAGCTGATGCTCAAAGTGGTGCGAGACAGCCTCCCTGAAGGGCTCAGTGTTAATGTGTTCAGGAGACAGGCCAGGAGTCGATTTCCCCAAGTTATACTGCCACTTGTGCATCGATATCCACCCACAAGATTGGGATGACAAGTTGCACAAGATGGATATGAAAGAAATAGGAACACCCTAATTAACGTATTTATGGGATCCAAAAACATCTCTTTTGTACTGGCTTTTCCTAGTTTGGGAAATAATTAGCGCTCACATACATGGCAGACTATATTTGTGCATTGCACCCCAGGACAACAGGGGCCCTAAATGTTAAAAGCATGAAGTTAACTGAAAGCATGGATAGAGAAAAGGAGATTTGGTCCATTGGACCAGGCATAAGTGCTATTATCTCAGACTTTAATGATCTGTTGAAGAAATGTTTTGCAAGTTTCTCCCTGCGTCTCCAAATGTAAATCAAGCAAAACTCCAGAGTAGAGAAGTTGAGACCTGCCAGCTAACATTTCCATGAACTCAGCAGCTCAAGATCATCATGGTTCACACAGCGTTTGACCATCTCGAGCTGCATTTATCCCAATAACACACAATCCTATTCCTTAGCAGCTATTCATCCCGCTCTTTATGATCTAGAAAACATCAAATATTGGGCAAGGAGGAATGATAGAGGGCAGTGGAGACTGTTCCATTGTGCCTGGGATTCTCTCCATTTGATGCATATGAAATACAGGAAACTCTCGTTTAAACGATACCTAAATATCCAGAATTCTCTATTAACCGGCAAAACTCTCGCTCCGAAAACACCTCAATAACCGGAAATGTTGCTGAGTCCGAATCTCCCACGGTGGCCAAGTTAGTCAGTGGGGGTAGTTCTACAAACTGCCACTACTCGGCTTCTTGGCGCTGTCGGAAGTATAATTACTGTATACGGCACATTTCTTGATTTTTTTTATTTTTGTTTGTTAAAAATAGCCTCGGTAGATAACCCTCTCCATCATCCGGAATTTTTAATCAACCGGCACCATCCTGGTCCCGTCGGTGCCGGATACCAAAGAGTGTCCTGTAAACTATATTTACAGAAAACTGTGGCAACATTTTTAGCAAGTCAGGATTTTTTTTGGCAATGGCCATTTCAAGGCCGAACTTTGACCTTTGTGCCATCTAAATTGAAAGCGACCACTGTAATGCTGTACTCTGGCTGGAAAAGCAATCATCAGTTCCCAAAAATCAATTTCCTTCTGGGATGATACCAATCTAGAAAGTCAACCAGGTCAAAATGTGTGTATAAATATTTTAAGGTGCAGATGAAGATGAAGGAGTACAAAGTAGTGGGATTGGTAACTTGAAAAAGATTCATTTCTTAACCCCCTTAACTGTAATTAGGTGGGACATTTTCTCCATTCCCCCCCAACAAAATCTTTGTGCATTTAGTTCAAATTATTAAATTTGCAAGTGAACTCTGTCCCAGATCTAGAATTTGAAACTGTGTGACCCAACGTCACTTCCACTCCTGAAAATGGCAAATACAGAAAGGAAAGTATAGTTGTTGAATAAAACTCTCAGTAGAAATCGGAATGAATGTCAATGTATAAAGTAGCTTTTAGAAAGGAATATGTTTGCAATCTAGGAAACAATGGTGAAAGAATTCCAGACTTTTCACTGGAACACTGAATAAATTGTTGATTTTAAAAATGACTAGCTGAGAGAGAAAGAAAAAAATATTGCAGAGCGTGATAAAGGCAAAGTAAGGATTGTCAACGTTAATAAACTACAGACTTGGCAATGAAGAGGCTATTGTCAAATGATTGCTTGTGGATTCAATGTACCTTTTTCTTCCAAGTTGATTCAAGAATTACCCACAGGTAGCATAAATTATGCGTTCTTGTAATCATTTTTGGCATCATGAACAGGATTCAAACCTCCAGTCTTCAATGGAACAAAGTGTTACGGTGGTAAATATAGGACACCTCATTACACGATTTACAACCTTGCAATGAAAGGTTGAGCTGAAAATAAGCAGAAAATAAGGCAACAGTGAGCAGGCAGGAGCTATGGAGAGGGCCTAGAGTACAAAAGGAGACTTTGCCCCTTGCTAGACTCGTGATTAGTCATATGCTGCGGTGTAGAAATTCTAGCCCATACAACTGAAGTGGCCCATGGTTTAGCAACATTTTCCTCCTCTGGGAGTGATATACCCTGGCAGATAGCTAACTTGTTTCCATTCGGCCAATTAAAAATTCAGAGGAATGAGAAGTATAATCCATGATGGGATACCTTCGGGGGCAGCCAAAGACTTGTAATTGATCAGTCAGATGCGTCAGTTTTTCACTTCTTTGAATAAAACCTGATTCATTGCATCTGAAGTCTCAACCTAAAGGTTACAAAAGGCTCAACTCAGCGGTGGTTTGTGAATTCAAAACAACAAAATAGCAGCCTAGTTCTATCATACTAATTTGAGCAGAAGGTAGAATTTGTACAACCGCCCATTAGGTCATTCTGTCGCAGTTTGAAACTCTGCTTTCAAGTGAAGCTCCCCCTTTTCTGCAAGCAGATTTACAGTGGTGATAAAAAGCTACATTTTCCCTGTGGGCAAATTATAACCTTTCCAACTGTTGGTTGCTATTTCTTATGGACCGAAATAAACACACCTCTGAAAGAGGTATCAATTTCAGCCAGAACTGGCCTTTGTTTTAAA